>NW_023501391.1:0-87838 GCF_013396195.1 Fusarium tjaetaba | reverse complement strand
GAGGAGAAACGAAGTCCAGTAGGAGTTGACTGACTGGGGGTACAGTACAGCGACGCCTAAGCAAAGCCAAGCCTAATCCAAGGAGAGTGAATGAAATCCAAGGAGCTGGATGGGATGAGATGGGGTGGTCAAGGTCAAGGAAGGTCAAGGTCAAGCCTCAAAAAGACGAAAACACCCCTTTCTCTTTAGCGCTTCCCCTCTCGTGCACTACATTCAGTCAGGGCTGTATCCGTACACACAATACTGTACAATATCTCGGCTGTTTCCCCCACTCGAGCCGATAACCAAGGTAAGGCCGGTACTGGGGGTTGTTGGTGTTGAGAGTGCGTTATGTATACCTAGAGATAGGTATGTATGTATGTACTGTATTGTGATTTGGTGTGCTAGGCTGTGCTGTGCTGTGCTTGTTGCACATTTACCGTCCTTCCAGATCTTATCAAGTTTTGTCGTTCTTGTAGTGGTATACTTGTGCTTATGGTTGCAGTATGATGAAGGTGAGCAGCGATGCGCAGCGATGTTCTCGGAAGACTGCTCCGAGACTTGGATATGGATATTGCATATGTCTATCACTTTCCAATCCTTCAAGCGTTGTTCAGGCGCTGAAAACGTTCCTCATCGCCCAGATCAATTGATGTATAATTTTTCAATCGGGGAACTTGCCCCATGTAAGCGTGAACGGCGGATAATGTGAACGTGAAAGAGGAGAAAACGGGAACAACAAATGTCTAACTAGGCAAAACGTCAAAACCACGGAGAAGTACCGCCATCAAGCGAGGAGGGGTTTGCCCCATGGAGAAGATGGAGAACCCAGAATGGCTGGTGTGTGTGTGTCAAGTTTACGGTGTAAGTCGTCGCATCGGCGAGACACCCGAGGAACTGGCACTGGCACCGGGACCAGCTAAGATGGAGAAAATGCGGGTTCATGACGAGATAGTGCATTCTCATGGCCTCCAGTATCTGCTGTACCGCGTTGGAGCGACATTTCCCATCATCAACTGCATTTCCCTGTTTGTTGGAGGTTGGTAACAACCCAAATGTTCGAGGACATACGCAAAGGACCTCGACGCAAGTCAACCAAGATCTTGCTGTACAATCCTGTCCCTGGTGGACGACTCAACTCGGGCGATGGGCGGAGTACACCGAGTAAGGTGTAGCGCCTGGATTTTGTGCCTGCTGTAGGACGGCTTCAGCATTCGGTGCCACGTAGATGCGCCCAGAGCAAGACAACAGGGGGCGTGAGAGCAGAAAAGAGCGACAAGACGTGGCGACACAGGGTGAAGAGGGGAGAGAGGAGACAACCCAACAGGAATGGTGTGGCAAGGTACGTATCCGCAGTGAGAGTTTGCAGTGCGGATTGTGCGTAACTATAGCACCTAAGACTCTCCTAGGTGCTGTATCGGCTCGGATAACGCTTGAGGATAGGTGTAGGAAAATCCTCGGGCTGCTGCTGTGACCTTCAGGTCGGACAGGGTATGACAGCGTAGCGCGGGCGCAAGGGCCAGGGCGGGGAAATTGGAGGTGATAAGTTACTAAAAGACACTTGTAGGAGGACTTTGTGAAGACATCCCTGGGCGCGGCGGAGCTGTCTAGTTTCTACCTTGGCTTAGCATACCTAGCGTTCCTGATCGTGCCAAGCCTGGCTATAAGAATCAGGAGTCTGGATTTTTGAAGTCGGGCGATGTTAGACCGAAATTGACATATCGTGCCTGCTCTATCCTTAAGAGATAGGATAGATACCAAGCTGCTGGTTGCCTTGTACGTAAAATGAATGCAACTTGAGCAGACTTGACAGCCGACACTATTCCCTATTCCCAACTCAAACCATTGTGGGGAGTGTGAGTGGACGGCATCAGTCTGTGGGAATGGATCTCTAAGGAGCCACTGAATCTGCCCAAAATGCAAGCCACAAAGCGGCAGAGAAACAAAGAGCATAGGAAAAAGAAAGGAAAGTCAGCCGCGAAGGCATAAAAAGCACTTTCAAAAGGTGATCATGATGGTACCGTCCAGTACTCCGTACTGGCGAACGGACAGAGGCGGCATACATACATCCAGACATATGTAGATGGTGATTCAGGTGAGTCCCCTGCGTTCATACATAGGTGCGCACACACGGAATAAACGGAATGTCTTGCCGTCTTCTCCTGACTGACGCCATACAAGCCTGATGATTGGCAACCTCGATGAGAAACGGTTGGGCCAAGCTCAAGTCTGTCAGTCAGGTCTTTGTTCAAATAACCTCAGTAGCCAAGGCTACGGCGTGTTGAGGCGTACGCAGGGTTTGGTGAACCTCGTCATCGCCATCTGGACAGTCTCACTATCGTCTTGTCTGTGCCAATTCAGCTTGGGCAGCCAAGTCAACTCCCACCCACTCAGTGTTGCTAAGCCATCCTGGGCATGTGTCAGAACTGTGAGGCGTGGAAGTGAAGTCTTGAAGTTGATTTATCGTTGTAAGCCACAAGCGAGCGAGCAAGGGCGGTTATCGACAGCCCAGGCACATGTTAAAACAGGACAGAAATCGGGAGGATTCGAGTGGTTGCAAACGTGTGATGATGATTCATCTCAGCCATCATGGCGACATTTTCTCCAGTGCAACCGTAGGTAAGTAAGAGGCTATCCAATACAATAGACATGTTTACAAACATCGAAGAAAAGTTCAAAGTCAGTGAGTGACTGCCCTGAATATTTTCCATCTCCAGACCTCCAGGTCCATCTCTCCACGGCTCCTACCCGAACGTACCATCCAAGTACCGCCCGGTATATGCGGGGGGAGCACTCGCCCCATGGGGGGTTTGGGGCAAAGGACCTGTCTACCCTGTCCCCTGTAACCAGGATTTTCAAGTTCCCTTCCGAGCCAATCGTAAGAGCCCTAACAGGCTACGAGACAGGCTATCTGGATACGGCAGGTCTATCCTTGGGTGATTGAGATCCGTGTCAGTTTGGGGCCCAGTTTCTGTTTTTCAGGCGGATACAGATACTATGACGACGCTGTAAATTTAGGTCAAGGTCGAAATTCGGCGGAAAATCGCGTTTCCCGCCGACCGACCTTACACAATGGATGTTGACCATCCATTTTGGGTACTGGAAGAGTCTGACTGATGATTGAGGGCATGAATTAGTCGGTCCGTCAACTGTCTTGGGAGGTGAATCCTCAACAGACATGTCCCAAGTCTAGCTTAGTTTTGACAAAATCCTAGGAATTTCTAGTGAAATAACTCGATATCGGAGTTGATTCGGCCAATATTAGAATTCTACGGTGCTAATGTTTAATAGCCCTGGAGAGGCTTCACGATCTATGGGAGCTAAGGTAGGGAGCTACCTGCCTTCAGCTTACACAACTGGAAGGTACTATACAATTACCTTCAAGGCGCCTTCCTTATCTGAAGAGCTTCGTTTACACGTGATAGGACTCTTCATCTTCAGCTTTAGTAAGGTAGGTACCTACCTACCTCGTAAAATTACTGTCCACTAACATCGACAACCTCTTCAACTCGCTCGTGTGCATCTCAACGTAGCTTATCCAATCAAGGCTACTCTTGCTTTCCTCCTCGCTGCCGCCTGTTGCGCCGTTACTTTGGAGATCAAAGGCGCTACGAGAAAACGTTACGGAAAGAAAATCACTTTTAAGTTCAGGGTGGGAAGCGGAGACAGGGCTGGTGCGGAGCAAAGGAACTTGAGCAACACCAGATCAGCCCTCTCTACGGAGTAGGCACACTGTTTTACCAGGACGATCGAATTCCTGATACCATCAACAAAACCCTGCTGTTTCACTGACAAAAACTCGCAGCCTGTGGCAGTAAAAATATAGAACCTACCACCAGAAATCCGATCTTGAGGTGCGGGTTTTTATAGATCTACGAGAAACACGCTTGAAGATCCCGGAATTCAAGGAAGTTGCCCGCCCTATTGCGCAATGACTAACACAATCCGACTGCATTGCGAGCGAGAAGAAAATTCCCAACTCTTTCCAAACTCTCTTCCCCCGTCGGCTCCGCTTCCGTCCTAGACCTGCCTGCCTTTACGTAGCTGCAACGATGCTTTCTACAACACCCCAAGAATGTGGTGATCAGCCTATGTACAATCAAGGTCCAGGGTCCCTGCTGAACCCGACGTGTTGAGTGTCTTCTCCCCCACTTTGTTGAGACAGGAATATGATGCCGTATCGCCATTGGTTATTCAACGCCAACCAGCCTCGCGTTGTCTGTCAGCAAACACCAGCTCATTTCTCGCACGCCTAGAGACAATAGAATCGCCGACTTCGAGGGCGGAACCGATTTCGCTTCCCCCTTGGATGCGCTTAAATCGTTCTTTTTAGAAATTCTCCCGGGCACATTTGCCAAGTTCGGATACACAGTATAGGCTCGGTAGGTGGTTGTGGTATTTGCTAATCGTAACTAATAGATACCTACCTAGGTAGTGGAGGTTTTGAGATCAGACAAGCGAGTGCTGGGATCTGTGGAGGTGCGGGGATTGATGGTCGGTGCGTGTGGGGTAGTCTAGACTTTGGATCTTGCACCCAGACACAGGCTTAGGTTCAGAAGACGTGACCTTGCTTATCTACAGTACTCATCAGGCTCAACTGGAGTCAGTCGTTCACCAGGCCAGCATGGGCAACCGGGCCTCTTTGTATCGGATCTTGAGCTCATGGAGACACCGGCCTCATTCTGGGTACCTTGTGCCCCATGAATATTGTCTGCCCCCAAGCATTCAGTCAGTCAGTCTGCACTCTACCCCTGCAGGTGCAGACCGCTAGAGTAGATGATTGATGCTGCCACTCGAATTGTCCTTTGGGCTAGCTATTACCCCCGCGTTAAAGACAATTTCCCCGTGGGGTTGAGCCGGTTGACCCTTCGTTCCACGCCGCGTATGAGCCGAGCCCATCCCTTTCATTCCGCCGGGATGTTACCGAGTCCAGGAAAAGAAGGTTTGATGATAAGGCTACGGTGCAGTATACTAACTTGGCACTTATTAAATAGAACCAAGCCTATTTAAACACATGAGTACCTGACTCGCCGAATGCAATGATAGTTACATCATCCCGGGACCACTCATCAACTCGAGTCGGCCCAACACTTTGAGCTCCTTGATCTGACTGAGCTTTCACTTTCAAAATCCGGGGTCCCCAAACGATTTGCACGATGTGGCAGCCACTACGATCCGGGTGCAAATGCGGGGTTGAGAAACAGCCTAGGAAAAACGCAACTGTATTGGTTGCGGCAACTTATTAGATATCATCGGGAAGTCGGTCTTTGTTCCGGACAATATTGTGATAACCTCGGTCGTGCCGGGGCAGAGTTAGTTACTCGTATGTGCTTCCTTTGCTGTCGTATCGCAATGTCGAAGTGCAGCATCGGTAACACTGAGGAGGAGGTGAGAAACCATCAAGATTTGTTGATAGTGACAACACTGGCAATGGTTTGGACTGTGTCTGATCAGGACATTGTTCATTGTTCAAGCTCGTGCCTGGTGGTGCCGACACTAACTGAGGAGCCTTCTCAGCTCATACAAAACTATACTAAACTTTTCTGAGCATCAAGACGTTGAGTTTTTCCTTTCTTACGTCTCCTGGTTAGTAGACTCTCAGCACCAGAAGGAGAATTGTAATTCGCCAGGCCATGCTCAATATCACGCTGCTGCTTTTGGTTTCTTCAATTTGCTACAGGATGTACCTTACTTCTTGTGCATTGACATATCCAAGCAACGACATCAAAAAGCGTGAGTGCCGGCCTCGCTTCTCTCAACCTCTCATGGTCAGCCCTGGAGTGAGTAACCAACTTGACCGCTCTCACTGCCAAGCTGGATTAGACGCTGTCTCATGCCGTCGGCTCTGCGCCTATCTTGCTCCGGGAGCGACTCGAAAGCACATTTGTCAACCCAGTTACCAATTCCATGCTGTAGAACGTTCCTGGCTCGAAGAGTGCTGCCCTGAACATGGCCAACGGAGCCGTGTAGTGTCATGCGCTCCTTGCTGCTACTGTAAGCCCCGCGGTGCAGAATGTTATTGTTATAAAAGACAATATCGCCGGGCTGCAGCTTGACGATGAGCTGGTCTGGCAGGGACTTGGCAAAGGGGTCTGCGCTTCGCTCAGTCGAGGTCCTAGCGCGTTTGTGCGAGCCAGGCACGACAATGAGAGAATCATCATCCCATAAAGCGAAGTTATACTGAGCATGGTAGGCGTGCTTGCCAAGACGCTCCATCTCCTCGTCCTCGCTAGCCTCAGCGGGGATATCATCACGATGCCACCTCAACTCAAAATCCCTTTCTGGCCTGACAAGCATGTTGAACAGCTCCATCACGAGATGCTCGTCTTGGCATTGCAGCAGCTGCTTCACAATGCCGAGAATGGCTTCAGAAAAGTACAGCTCTGTGAAAAGCTCATGACCAGGGAGATCAGGGTTCATGAGATGTTGGACACCCCATATTCCATTCTCGCGTGCCTGACTGGCATCCCATGGTGGGAATTGTTTTCCAACAGTCCGTACTACAAACTATTAGGAGAATATCTATTTAGAGCAGCAGACAAGGGGCTGTACCATAAGGCCATTGCCCTTCACGAGCAAGCTGAGTAGCCTTTGAGCTGACCTCACGGAGAGCATCGAGCTTATCCTTGCTCACGATTGACTTTATGACCACGAACCCATCCCTGTTGAGATCTTGGAGATACTGCGAGGTGGACATGATGTGATATGAAAATGCGGGTTTTGGTCCGTTGAACGAATTGCGGCTTGTGGACCGCCGGTAAAATAAGACAAAAATCCCGTTACAGTTGACGGACCTACCCCTCTCGAGCTATAAAATAGGTAGTACTTGGAGATACAAGCAAGCAGCTGACAGTGAGCGGAGGTCATCGGCCAAAAGGCTCTGTAACACAGGCAAGGATGGTTGAAGAGATCGAAACGAAGCGAGACTTGGCGCGGATATTTACAGAAAGAGTTTCAGTTCCTTTTGCAGGCGCCAAAAGTGCTTCTTCTTGTGCTATGATGAGTTCTTTTTAAGAATCGATGTGGGGAACGTACTCACCTATCGACGGCTCGTTGCATCTGCTACGATGGAGCCTCATAAGGTCAAGTAACGTAGCAATTGGAGTACAGCATCGCGAGTAGGTAGTAAGAGTCTCTATAGTCAGACATTCATTACTCTTACGCATGTGCCAGTGCAAAGTGCATATGTAAGAGAATCCACAGTATCAACCTTTGGTGTCATAATCGTTATTCATTAACCAATTGCCAATCAGTTTCGTCTATCTATCCGTTGCGCTTCTTGTAGGTAATGATCAACTGCACTTCTCGGCAGACCATTTCACAGCATATCCCTTGACAGTCTTCTGCACATCCAAATCACCAGGATCATTCTCAAATAGTGGCTTGTCGAGTCTTCGCTCAGCAATCTGTTCTACCTCGAAGCCCTCTTCGCGCGCAATGTCAAAGAACCCCTCATCAAGCTCCTTCTTCCACGGTCGGTATGATGTGAAGAACACGTAGGCCACGCTCTCACGGGACACCTTGAGGGTCTCCTTGATGGACTTGACCATGTTTCCGTGCTCGCTGTGTCGGAATAGAAGATCTGCCAGGATGAGAACATCGAAGCGCTCCTCGTGAGAGTCATCAGTTGGGTTCAGGCGAGTAAGCAGTGGGATAGGGTCGGCGCCCCAGACAAAGCCCACAGCGTCGACAGTGCTGGCGATTCGGCCACGAGGCTCAACCGTTTCGTCACATTCATCGATGTTCTTCTGCATGATTCTGACGATATCTGGGTCTGGGTAGTCTGTCACCACGACCTTGCGCGCACCAAGAATAGCAGCGACAAGACTGGGCAGACCAGCCGCGGCACCAAGCTCCAGAACCGTCTTCTCACGCACTCGAGAAGGATCCTCCTCGAAGAAGTCGGAGATCATCTTGGCACCGTTCCAGAGATGGTGGGCTTCGGTAGGGCTGGCGCCAACGAGGTGAAGTGTTACGGGCTTGCCGCTTTGCATTGTGAAGACCTGAGATGTAGGAGGGGGTGTAGGTGGGCAGTAATCCTCTGGGTCGTCCATGAGGTCGCCAAACCCGTAGTCTACCTCGCCAGACATTGTGTCGAGTGAAGCGTGCGGTCCAAGGGTGAGCAATAGTCAGTCTGAAATGTGTGTGGGAGTAAGATTCCGTCAGAGGACTTTTGTGAAATTGATCGCTGCAGTTTGAATCCTTCGTGGTCTAAGTAGGAACTATTCTCGTAGCTCGCTCTCGCGTCTGGCTTCTGTGATAAGTTTATACGGAGATCTGAGCCTCGTCTCAGAGTCCAAGTTTTGCTTCTTCTGGTTGTTGAAAGTCGTGAAGAAGAGTTTTGATTCGAGTGGGCCAAACTTCCAATTGGTGCGCTCCCACAGTGCGCCAAAATACCCAGTTGTCAAAAGACCTACTCCGTACCATATAAATCCACCGAAAAAGAATAGGGCCAAGTTGTTCTTCCACCATCAGTCAGAGCTTCGAGGCTTCAATGGAAGAGAGTTGCATATAGGTGATCATCTCCTCTATCCGAATCGTTGCCGTGCCAATTCCCTCAACATGCTCACAGTCCCTTCTTCCCTTTCCCTCCATGCTCTCTTCTTCTCTTCCACCTCTTCCCTTTTGGCCCTTTCGATCTCCTCTCTGCGGATTTCCCTCTCTGTCTTGCGACGTTGCTCCCTTTCCTTGGCTTTCTTGTACTCATCCAATGAGTCTCCACCGCCCATGAGCTCTCTCTCGTCTTTGACTTCCATAGCATCAGGGCTCTTGTCGCGGAACGAGCGCATCTTGTCCGCCACTGCCGCTTTCTTCTCCAACATGCGCTCACGAGTCCCGGCCTCAGCACGAGGGACCAGATCTTCCAGACGCTCCTTCTGCAGAGCCCGATCGGCTTTGCGCGCTTCACGTAAGTCCGCGATAGACGCTTGCTTGTCTTCCTCAGCAACCTCAGCTCGCAAAGATAGATCCTGAAGCGTGGGAATGCCTGGTCCAGAACGCCGTGTATGATCCGATCCAGGAAGTGGAGGACCATAATCATCTTCATCGTCCTCGCTCTCACGATCCTCTCTATCGTTCATAGGCTCTCGTACTTCATCCCGTTGCACAGAAGCACGCCTTGCTTGAGGCGCAACTGGATTATTAGATGTAATTCGTGCAAATGTCTCAGGGTCGTACCATCCTTCTGCCAACTCCTTTCGGTTCCACTTGCCGATGAAGCTCTTCCATCGCCCTCTGACTTCATGATCGTCCATCTCTGCGATATTCTTCTGCTTCTGAAGACTTAGATATTCTCCAAATAGTGGCTTGAAAGAAGGCAGATCGGCTTTTGACAAGGGCCGCGCCTTGAAGGGTAGGTTAACCACAACTTCAGGCTTGCGACTTGCATGATCCCTGGATTTATGTGATGAATGATGGCGATGATGATGCTTGGGAGACGAGCGACGGCCGCTTGGCTCAGATTGGTGTCTCTCGTGTCGATAAGACGATGTTCTAGATCGTTTGTTATCAGGTGATCGTGAGCGCGAGCGTGAGCGCTTGTTTTTATATAAAGTGTCGCGGTCCTGACTTCTCCTATAATTGTAGTCACGGTGCGGAGACCTCTCTCTAACCCGGTTACTGCGGTCCATTTCGACGCCTTGAGACTATGTCTGAGTATTTTAGGTCCAATAAGTAAGTGATCGAAAATTGTGGTGATAAAATTAGAACATGGATGAGATGAATCTGATTCAAAGTGTTTTAAGATGAGATTTTGAGGTCAAGGGATGAGCACAGTGCGATCCGCTTTTCTTTAATTAGTCTACAGGACCTAAAACACGATGAACTCAGAATCATGTATCATAGCGTGAAGGGGAGTAAATCGCTATTTCTATGCATACCAAAGCTTCTCTATTCTTCTCAATCTCCCAATGGCCTTGCCTTCTTCACCAGTCCAAAACTTCAATGGGTATAATCGCCGCAAACTAGCAAATCGCTGCCCTCCTTTTTTTTCCCTTACGTGATGATTCTTTGCATCCGTAGGGTCTCAATGGGCGAGTTTGAATGGCTTCGAAGAAGCTCTCGTACTCTCAGAGGGGTATTCTAAACCTGGCCTTCTGCTTCCACTGCTGACTCGGAGTTGCCATGAATTACGCAGCCTAAACACTGACAATCATCTCCGCACGGACAGCTTGCCTCCTCACCAGCACAAGAGTCTCCGAATGGGTAACTAACAAAGAAGAAATCATTCGCCGACAGTGCCTGCTCTTCGCTAATGCCTGACGCCGCTTCAGAAGGAGTTTGTGGGGCGATTGGCGATACAGTCCCGTCAGTAGAGCCGATGGGAGGTACAGAAGCCGTGCTTGTGGTAACGCTGTGGCCATTTGTTGTGGGCGTTTCACCATTTCCGTGTCCGTTCACATGGGTGTAACCGGTGTCCATCATGCTCTGCCAGGCCGATCGAACATAGTTCTGCGTCGCTTCATTGTACGGATGGGCCGCGCAGCCTACACACTCGCACGAGGCACCACAGCTACACTGGTGAGAAGTGCCCGTCGCCGAATGGGGAGTTTGAGGGGCAGTTGGGGAGGGGAACGGCGTTGCACCATGCATTCCGAAGGGCGAAGGCATGCCCCCTTGACCAGCAAAAGTCATCGTGGCCATTACTTGTCTCCATTGCTCCGGCTGAAGAGGCTGCAAGTATGAACCATACTGAGGCGGGTATGTGAATACAGTGGGTTGAGGGTAGTAGGCGTACATGCCGTTAGGCATCATGATGGGTGTCGGAAAAGGCGACATCATCATGCTGTTGGGCGTCGGTATGTCGTTGGTTGGTACATTATCGTTCTTCTGGTCGAGTTTGGGGGAGTCGTTACTGGAAGAGCAACAGCTCTTGGCCTTGACTTTCGGTGGGCTCGGTACTGAAGGCATTGTAATCGGAACGGAAGCAATGTTATTAGAATTGCCTCCTCCGCAGCAAGAGCCGGCTTTTGGTGTAGACTGGATTGGTTGTTCTAGAACTTGCGTGCTTGTTATTGAACCAGACTGGCCAGCTATGGTCTCCTTTGACGTGCCTGGGCTCATCATAGGGGGTGGTATATGTGGTTGGAACATTGGATACATGACGGGTCCAAAAGGGCCGTCCGCTGGTGTCATACCCACACTCCCATAGGGAGACATGTCAGGAAGAGACGTGGCCGGCTTCTGGGATATGTCCTCGAATGAGGGCAAAATATTGAGCATTTTGGGGTCCATTCGCTGGAAGGCCGATGGGTCAACAGATTCTCTCCTGCTAGAACTTCCGCCTTTCGAACTCGTCTTCTGTACTCGATATCCAGAACCTGGTGTTTTGCTAACAGGGCTCTGGGGCGTGGAGCTGCTTGTGCTGTCACTATTCTCAGGTTTTGGTGATTCGGTATCTTTGCTGGGACCGCAATGACATGCTTGCTTCTTTGGTATCGCAGCCGTGACTCTGCCGCAAGAGCATGGACGAGAAGCCGGATGAGGGCATGTACTCAGAGGTCTACCTGGTTTCCTAACAGGTACCATTAGTCGCTCATTTGCGTGTGTACATTTGGTAGAGCGATGGCCACGAATACAAGGCTCGCTACAAGTCCAGAGTTAGCAAAGTCTAACCAGAAGACCGACGGCAGTTGAATGCGCCAGGATCAATCGTACCAGGCCATTTTTATTCCATTGATGAGAGGCATGGTGAGACTGTCGTCGGAAAGGTATGTACGACGGATGACAGACAGAGGTGGAGCAAGACGGACGGATAGTGGTAGAGATGGATGGTGGCCGGCTCACAGCCGTAACAATTGCCTACAAATGCGCAAGTCTCGCAAGAGTCGACATGAGAGGAAGAGTGTGTTGCAAGGCGCGGCGTGGATTACTCGGCGACACTCGAGGGCTCGGAATTTGCGTCGCAAACGACGGGATACAGAAGACGGGTTTTACAAAAGTTCGCGGCGGCTGTGTACTATATGAAAGTGTCGTACCAGGACTCGATGAGAATGGGGACTTATGGCCGGTGTAAGTCAATGAATGCTGTAGAATGCAAAACTGGTGTAAAATGACATGTATCGCTGTCGTTGTTGTAGTAAGAAGATGTAACAAGGCAAAACGATGGAACGGATCTTTGATCTAGTCTAGACCCAAGACGAGCGAGAGATGGTTCATTATTCAGGGACCCGACCCAGCCTTTCCCCTTCCCTTGTCAGCACCTCAGCCAGCGGACGACCTGCCTGCAAATGTTCGTCGCGCCCCCCACCATGCGGGGGCTGCAGCGGGCAAGAAACGCCCTAAAGAGCCCAAAGGGTGTCTAATCCCAGCAAGGCACTTGGTTGGCAAGATCACTCCCACGCTAACTTAACGACACCTAGACTTGGCTCAATTTTGGTGTTTCGGTGTCCGCTCAGCTAAGATCGGCTCGGAATAGTAGAGGTTGAAAATCATGCCATGTTGAAGATGGTTCCGTGATAAGATAGAAATTATTCCGAGGACATGTCAATATGAAAACGAACGCAATAGAGTGTATCATCAGGATCTCAACTTCTCCATGACGTTGCTGATACAATATCCCCCTACAAGCCAAGCCCAACTCCCCCCGGCTCAGGCCCGTTCCTCCAATTCAAGCCGCCGCCGATACGGAGCACTGTATAGCCGGAGACCCGGCGGTTCTCTTCCGTGCAACGTCCGAAAGAGCACATTTGGCAATTCAACGACTCTAATGAAAATAAAACATGTTTAAATATAAACACAAGGTCTCTTCCCTCTCAATAACAGTGCAAAAACCCCGACTTTACCGCATTTCAATCATTCATGTCACTTTTCTCTTCCCTCTCCACTATCTTGTGTCCGTATCCATCAGCCAACCCGGCCGAGTGAGCAAGTTTCCATTGGCTCAAAGGCCCCGGCCACCTTCAACACCAACACCACCATAAAGCTCAAGCGTTCAGCTTTCTCTTGTTGTCTGTTTTTGCCTCATACGTGTGAATTGCTTTCCACCACATCAATATTAGTGACGTAACATGGTTTGGTCCTTGACAATGTCGACAGCAGTCAGACGCACAGTCCATCCTTGACAGCATACCTCAGCATAGACGCATAGCTCATCACAAACTCATCTGCCAACGACAATGCTGCAACTATCAGCATGTGCTTTCAACGTCCATGTTACATTGTGCCTCTATTCTAGGCTCAGCTCCCGTGGCATCCTCGTCTAGTGTCTGGCCTCTCATGTCATGCTCTACACATCCTTGCTTGGCGTTCCGGCCTTGAAGTGCGATCCAACTCAACTGATCTTCAATCGTCCAGTGGTCGCACACAAACTAGAGA
Source organism: Fusarium tjaetaba (assembly GCF_013396195.1). Taxonomy (NCBI): domain Eukaryota; kingdom Fungi; phylum Ascomycota; class Sordariomycetes; order Hypocreales; family Nectriaceae; genus Fusarium; species Fusarium tjaetaba. Next base: position 74,545 of record NW_023501391.1, on the reverse strand, counting down.
TCACATTGGATCCTACCCCTTGGCCTGCCTTGGTCTCACGCCGTTAGATGGCGCCATCTCGCAGACGGAACGGTACGTCTAATCCATTACAAATTGGTATCATTGAACTTCGCCTATCTCTATCCGCCCTTGTCCGAGTCGTCTGAATCTGCAAACATATCCACTGCTCGCATCCGTCTTCGAGGCTGTCCGGCTTGAGACGGTTCTTCTTTGGTCTGGTTCTCGGTGCCGACTGTAGGTTGATCTGTAGGCGCTGGTGGCAACTTATCCCCTACAGCCTCATCTTCATCCATTGGTTCCCCAGCCACATCGTCCTCATCGATAGGCTCTCCCTCGATGTCATCCTCGTCAATAGGTTCTCCCTCAATATCGTCTTCTTCGATCGGCTCTCCAATAACATCGTCGTCTTCAATCGCCTCGCCCGCAACGTCATCCTCCTCCTCCTCGACGGTCGAAACGGGTAGTGCACGTAATTGTTTATCCTCCACCGTCTTCCATTTGCCCTTCTTCTCTTCGCTATCCTCCTTCTCAACGGAAACCAGCGATGGCGGGTTTTCGAAATATTTGACAAATAGTTCCTGGCTCTCGGCAGGGAAGACGCACCACCCCTCCCAGAGATTCAGAACAAGGTGAATGCTACGCTTCCACTTCTCTGCGCGTAGACGTCCCCACTTGAGTCGCTCCGCCATGAGGCCCAGTGTCTCGAACGTCTTGCGGTCTCTCAGTGATGTCTCGAATAGCTGCCGAAAACGCCAGGCGTGCCGCACGCCGCTTGTCGATGAAGACGACAGTATGTCGCTGACGACATATAATCCCACCAGACTAGCACCACTGATGTCGGGGCCCTCGTTACTTGGCGCCTCTTCGGGGGCGCTTGTTTGGAATTCTTTCCTCTCAGACTTCTTGTCAGGGTTTGCGCCAGTAAGAGCAAATGGCTTCTCAACATTGAATGTGATCATCGCCACCACCTCGTCAACTCCTCGACTAGCATGGGTAATTGCGAAGCTCGTCACTCTCGCGACATCGCCCTTCCTTAACCTCGACATCGATGTCGGTAGTCGTGCAAGGAGATGTGTTAGCTTGGCCTTCTCCAATGGGTTGAGGAACGCCTTTTCGGATTCCGCATCTGGATTTTCCCTCTTATTGTCATCCTCGAAGTCCTCCTCATCCGATGAGTTGTACTCTGAGTCCGACACGAATTCGTCCAGCTTGGTCGTGTACTCAAACTTGAGGTTCTTCTCCGGGGCCCTCCATGCATGCGAGCCATCGAATAGGGGGACGTATTTCCCCTTTTGCCGTGATTGCTGCGAGCCCGTAATGACCTCCCATAGTCTCCATCGGTACCATATGCCGCCTTGACTCCTTGCATCCCATATCCATGCCCATTTTTCTTCCCTTTGCACCTCGGGTCGTGACATGAGCAGCGCCTCGAATTCTGGGCCATGGACAAGAACTCCCTCGATAACCTTGCTTATTAGTTGTATAATCTTAACATCAGTGGGCGGTTTGACCGGCACATGTAACAGGGCCGATCGATTTATGCCTGCGCCGGGGGGTCCATAAGAGGTTGGGGGCGCAAATCTGCTATTGAACCCATGCTGCGTGTGCGGGTTTTGTGGCCCTGATGGTTGCTCAACAGGTTTCGCACCAAAGGGATGTGACGTCGCTGAAGAGCCAATGTTTGGCAATGCAGCCGAACTCGCAACAGCTGATGAAAGATGGCGATGGAGAGACAGGTAATGTCCATAACCTAGATATCGGTTCTGTAGCGCATTGACGGCCGCATCGATCTCGTTCGCCGGTGTTTCCTGGGACAATGTGACAATCGAAACGGCATGCTTTCTTTCTGAGTTCCCAGAGCTGCTCGAAGGTGTGATTTTGACATTCTCGACTGTCAGATTGTCTGGGATCAAGGCCTTGATCGTGGCTGGGGAAGTTCCTGGAGGAATATTCGACAGTCGCAGTGTAGGTTTCGCTATAGCCTTCTCTTCTGCCCTATCTGTCACGCCGTCCATATCCTCGTCATCGCTTGTGTTAAAAGCTCTCGCTGCTGGGATCGGCCCTCCTCCACTGGCTCCCTCATTGTAGCCCAGGACTCCCTTATCCCGCGACGGCCGCGCAAAGTCCTGGAAAGATCGCTTTTTCGCGAACGAGGATGGCGGAGGTCCCAAGCTTCCTGGTCCGCTCTTCAGTCCCGATGTTCCAAAATGCCGTCTCCCTGGTCCTGAGGGCGGTGGCTGGCCCCCAAATCCATGTCGCGGGCGTGGAGGTGCTGAAGAGCTGGGTGCATTGTGTCCATCATAGTCATCATCGCGATCAAAACTTTTGACGAATTCGTTATATACCGCAGCGGTTTCTGCTTCTTCTCGTAGTCGCTTGGCTTCAGCTTCTGCTTTTTGTTTCTCGAAAGCGGACTGCTTGGTCGGTTTTTGCAGCTTGGCTTCCAAGCTTGGGAATTCGGATACGCCCTTTCCGGAGGACATTTTTGGTTTCGATTTGTAGTTTGTTGATTCAGTACATCTCTGTTATTGTACACCAAGTATGCCCAGTTTCCGTCGAGATAGAGACCGTTGAAAGAAAGACTGAACACGGGCAATTGGATGTTGAATGGAGTTGTGGTTAGCTGTCGCAATAGTCTCAGCGCGTTCCAAGGTCCAGGGCAGCTAGTGGACCTCATCACTGTAAGCCTTATCGCTTACCGTGCGCTAGGTTTAATAGGGCATAACGCGCAATTCGGTATTTCGTTGTCAACTACCTACCCTACGTATGGCTCAATATCAAGTCAGTTGCAGTTTTTGGGACGTCTTGACGGTGATTTCGGGCTGAAACGTATACGATCGAGAAGGGGGCATACAGCTCCATGAAAAAATCGTTTATTGGTGACAAGTCTCGTAGAAATAAATGGCTTTTCGAATCACAGAAACATCGAAATATGTCAAAGGTAATTTCGACCTACTGGACAAAGTGATGGAAGGCTTTGAGCTTGAACTGTCATGTCGCAACTCTGCACTCTAGAGCAGAACCAAATGGGACGGACACTGGAGTATAGTCACTGGAAATGCTCAAACTAGGCTAATTACTTTATTATATAGGTATTGTTTAAGCATGTCTTGGGCCATTTTCTCGACAATGTGTGCTCTGCCGCTATCGGCATCACGTGATACCCTTTGGAGGGGTGAAAGTTTTGAACTGAAGCTGGAGAAATATTATTCAGAGGGTGACTGAAGCATACTACAATATTCAGTTCACTTCAGTATCTGCCCTTCAAGATGTCAAACGCGGACCAATCACCATGCCGAATTCTCGTCATGGCCTCTGGGTTTGGCTCTAATTTCCAGGCTCTCATTGATGCGATATCTACTGGTTCGCTCCCAAATAGTCGTATCATTTCTCTCATTGTGAACCGACGGAACGCACACGCAACTGTCCGAGCCGAGAAAGCTGGTACGAGCCCTCTCACCAAATCCCATACGTCGTGCTAGTCCATACGACTTTTATGTGCATATACTGACTCGTGACAAGGCATTCCTTGGCAATACTTTAACTTGATCTCTCACGGATTCTTGGAAAAGGGAGAAACCGACGAGCAGAAGGTGACTGAAGGTCGTCGGAAGTATGACGCTGCGTTGGCCGAAAAGATCCTCTCAGCCAACGAGAAGCCTGAGCTTATTGTCCTCGCTGGCTGGATGCATGTCTTCTCAACTGCTTTCCTGGACCCTATCCAGAAGGCTGGTCTGAACGTCATTAACTTACACCCGTGAGTTCAACATGTTAGGTCTTTGCGAATTGCCGAATAATTAACATGACCACACAGTGCTCTACCAGGAGAGTTTGACGGAGCCAATGCGATCGAGCGAGCTTATGATGAGTTCAAGGCTGGTCGACTAACACGCTCAGGCATCATGGCCCACTACGTGATCGCTGAAGTAGACAGGGGTACTCCTATCCTGGTCAAGGAAATTGAGTGGAAGGGAGAGGACCTAGAACAGTACAAGGAGAAGGTTCACTCTCATGAGCACGAGTTGATCGTTAATGCGACCGCAAAGGTGGCACAGGAGACAGTCAAGAACAGAAGGACATAAAAACGGAGACGACATAAATACTGGTATAGAAGCACTGCACAATGACTACGAACGACGTGACATGAGACAAACTTGCTATACAAAACTCATACGGCACATGAGATAAGAGAAACCATCTCCAGGAAGAGCAATTCTATGGCCGTAGAGACTACTAACAAGCTCCTCTCCTGAGTGAGTTTGGTAACCAGGTATGGAGTCGTGGAACCAAAGAACCAGACCAGACCAGACATCATCATTCCTTAGCTCAACCCTTCATTATACCCCCTTACAGAACAAAACTCAAATCGGTCTCTCCCTGTTCCATATAAATCTCATCCCTGACATGTGAAGTCACTTTAGAACCGGCGTTGCTGAAACATGCCCTGTCGGATCTTTATTAGCCCGCTGTCCATATCAACCCAACGTGTACGGAGTAAGTGGTGTTATTATTGTTGTAAGCTTATCCTCCTTTCAAGTCAGACCATGCTTCCATCTCGCTTCTTCACTTTCTCAAACATTCCATCTTTACAAACAAAAAACTTGATTTCTTGAAATGCTACAAACGAACGCTTCATCTAAGTCCAATCCAAATGCGGCTTGCGCCCCAAAGACCTTCTGGTGTTCTATCATAGCTTGGCCTTGGTCTCTCCAAGAACCGCCCTGTCCTTCTCGAGCTCATCACAAAGCACCAAGGGTCGTCCACCTCTGCTTCCATCTTCCGTAATTAAGCCCCTGTACACTCCATTCGTCTCTCTTCCGACTCCATCGTTCTGGATCTCCCTCCATCGCCACTTCTCGCCAAGCTTACCACCCTGGCCTTGCATAACATCCGCGATCTTCTCACCCAAGTTGGGTAGGAACTTGAATCCGTGTCCGCTGTCACCTGTTGCAACAAAGAGTCCCTTCCAGCCCGGGTGGTAGTCAACGAGCCACTCGCCATCTCGTGTATCGGAATACCAGCAGATTCGAGCCTCCTTCCATGGTCGGTTTTCTAAGCCGCGTATAGGACACAAGTCCGTGAGTGCGCGGCGCAGATCTTTGTCGGCCTCGACGGTCAAAGGGTTCGAGGAATCGTTGCGAGAGGTGTAGGGTTGAGATGCGATGAAGGGTTCCCGCTTATCGTTGGGCGAAGGAGGAAGAGCGTTGTTGATCTTGACGGGATTAATGTATCCGAATGTGTGACGTGCGGCCTTGAGGACGTTATTGCGAGGAGGAATGAGGAAGAGGCCGGTGCTGAGGTTCAACACCACAGGGAAGTTGTCGAGTCGCTTCTGCTCTTCCGGTGTGATGTCCATATACGCGACTGCATGGCCAGTAGCCTCTGTTCTTCCTCGAAGGTCAACGAGTGAGCCCGACCAAGCACCGGCGGCTACCATGACCACATCGGCCCTGAGAACCGCAGAGTCGCTCAATTTCGCACCAATGACTCGATTACCCTCTGTTACGAGCTCTGTCACCTTGCCGTTGACGAACTGGATGCGTCCTGTGGCCTGAGCCTGCTTATAGAGCCACTTCATACCCTCTCCGGCATCAGCCCAGCCAGAGTTACCATTGAGGTAGCCCCAGTCTCCGGGATAACCGTCTGTGCCGAGGAACTTTTGGAGAGCCTTGGTACTCTCCAGCTTTTGGATCTTATCCACAGGCAGACCAGTCTGCTTAGCAATCGACTCGACATTTTTGGCACTCTCCTTGGTATAGTCCATGCCCGACTTCTTGAGCTTGAAGTCTTTGGGGGTCTCGCTCGCGCAGAGGACAAAGCCCGACTCGGAATATCGTCCCTGTCCACCGACCTCATCATCGCCCTGCTTTCGCCATTCCTTCTGCGCCTCGGCGGCAAGCGCGGCATAGTAAGGGTCCGAGTAGTCGGCTCGTACAATTCGAGACGAGTCTACACTGGCAGCATCTTCTGGAGGAAACTGTCCTGCGCAGTCGTCGACGACAGTGATCGAAGTGCTGGAGTAGTGTGATCGTTTGGCCAAAGCGCAAGCGGTGCCGAGCCCGAAGACTCCAGAGCCAACGATAAGGATGGAAGCAGGAGCACCAGCCATTGTGACAGATACAGACGATAAACGGTCGAGGAGAGGACAAGAAAGGCTTCCTACGAGACACGATCACTTATCTATCTACCACTGTCAACAAAAGAAAGTTCACATGGGCCGATGAAATGCGAAGACTTTTCCCTGTTCCCACACCGATCACGGCGTTGTCCGAGGAGGAGAGCCTCCCAAGCGACACTAGAACGGGCCTAGAAATCGGCTGATAAGTCTCTGGCGCTGCCGAGAATCGGGGCTGGATTGTCCATTTACTATGAGAATGCGATTATTGGCTGGGCACGTGAGTGGATAATCATGCATCATCAACGCACGCGAGCTTCACACACAAAATGTCAAAACGACTGCAAACTTGGGAGAGAACCTAAGTCTTTATTCATATCTCACTACTGAGAAAAAAACTGCACACTCTGGAGAAATGCATCTCGCAGATGTTGGTTCAAGTTCAAGACAACTATATGATTGTCTTGACCACCAGCAGATGCTGGGGTATGCTCTCCTTGTTTTCACAAACTCGTTACCAAGTTAATGTTTTTTTTAAGACTGAACCCTCAAAAGGCTCATTCGGGCAACTGTTCGACTTTGTTTCCCCAGCACCCTCTCTCTCAGCTCAACGCGTCCCTCAGGAATATTAGAAGCGCTCAAATCAACTGAGCGCGTGCGCCACAGTACTGGCGCGAGCAATCTATGATGTGTCGCGGGATGAGTAGTCTTTGCTTTTCCCCAAAACCGAAATCCCTCGTAAGTAATCCCCTTCCTAACCGCCCCTGCCAACGCCAGTGCAATGCATAAATTCAAAATGGTACAAACGCAAATTCCTGGCCTCCAGCCTGGGCATCAAGACCAGGTGGAAGCCAGAGAACATGAAAGCAGTCGTGGTATCATGACGGGTTGTCTAGTCATACACGTCGAGAAGGTGATATTGTAGTGTCGGATGTAAGATGGCAAAGAGTCAAGTGGCACCTTAGACTTTGCGGAAATCTGGTGAGTGTTGTTAGTATCGATGCGACCAGAAAGATAGTGAACAAAGACATACCTTGCAACACAGGGTAGATCATCTCGAAGGCCTGGTAGATTTCCTCTCGGACCTTGGCACCAGTCAAGACGATCTTGCCACTGACAAAGATGAGAAGCACGATCTTGGGCTTGATCATGCGGTAGATAAGACCGGGGAACAACTCGGGTTCATAAGAACTGAAATTGTGATGGCGAGATGCCAAACCCTCGAGTCGGATAGGGAACTTGATGTCGCAAGAGCCGACGATGTTCTGAATCTTGAAGTCGGTGAACTTGGCATTGAATCCAAGCTTCTGAATGATACGAGCATACTTTCTTGAAGCGAGCTTCGAATCGTCTTCAGACTTGGCACCGGTAACGACCATCTTGCCAGAAGCGAAGATCAGAGCGGTGGTCTTGGGCTCGCGGATTCGCATGATGACAGCGGCGAAACGCTTTTTCTGTTAGCAACGTGTTTCTAACTCGATATGCACGTCAGATCTGTAGTACCTTTGGGTTATACTCTGCGTTACGAGCGTGCAGAGCAATAGTCTTTAGGTCCAAGCGGCAGTCCAAGTTCACTGTAGCCACGATGTTCCTTTGAAGTTTGCCAGATAAGCCTCGCTGAGCATAAAAAGGTCACTCAGGAGGATACATACTGTAGAGTGGGAGTAATTCCACTAGGTCCTTGAGTAGCAGCAGGCGTCGCGACAGGCGTTGCGGGTGCCACCCCATTGCCATTTGCCGCCTGCTGGCCGTTGAGGGCAGGTCGCTGAGCAGCATCACCGGTGCCGACGGGCGGAGGTGTCAGCTCGTTGGTAGCTCCAGGGAACGACAGCGATCCTGGCGCCGTGAACGCCTTGGCTTGCGCCGCGTTCGATGGGTGTGTTTGGATGCCTTCCATGATTGGAGTCGGTATCGAGATGTGTCAACGGTTATAAAAAATCGCTGAACAGATCTAGAGCAGGACCCAAGTTAGCACCGCGCATCAAAGAAAAGAGCGTGCATCCTACCCTGGAAGGTAGATGCGATGGTGACGATGCAACGGGTAACACAAATGCAGCGCCGTTGTGGTGTTGCGAGAGTGAAGTTAAGAAAAGGGAGGAGAAGTAGGCCTTTTATGGGCGGGGGTAGCGGGGCTATGCAGTGAATCAAAGAGGCCACCTACCAATAGCGGGAGAGAAACAAGTGAATGTGTCCCCTACAAAGAAACTGGCCCAGCAAATTTTTGTTCTTTAAATAGCGACGAACTCAAAGATTCGATGCGGAACGATTTGGAAAATGGTAGAAAGACGGTTGCCTTTTTCCTGAGTCGATATTCGATATATCGATCAAGTTATTATAGTTTTAGAAGACCGAGGGCTTCTTTCACTTCACGACAGCTTCTTTTTTTTTTTCTATTGTTGTCTACAATAGCGCAACGACTCGATGTTTGACGATGACGGGGTCGGCGGGTATCGCTTCGTTCCGGTCTTGGTCGGTTTCAACGATATCGGTTGCGCGCAAGGAGCGAAGAGGGCAAGGAACGTTTTCAGTTCTTGCAACCTGGTCGCGAGGGCTGTGACCTAGAGAGTGTGATCACGTCTGCAACAGCAGGGTCGTGATGTATTGACAAAGTGAAGAGGAGAGACAAAGCCCGAGGTGCTTCAAGACTCAGACTGAGATGGGACAAGATGGTAATTGTCCACACAGATTGGGGTGTGAAAGTGTAGATGTGGGGTGTGACGTCGTGGGGGATAAAAAATAAAAAGAGAGGCCAGACGTAAGTGGTTGGTACGTAGGGCCGTCAGTCGGGACTTCCGCGCAGGTCTTTCGAAACAGGCGGGCGAGGGGAGGGCTGGCTCTTTATAATTTTGAGCAAAGGCTACTCAGGCAGGACACCCCAGGCAACAACACGACCTGTGGCGTCGACGCTGGCAGGCTTGGCGTGCGCTAGTCTCTGCACTAAGCTGAGTTGATCCAATCAAACACTCTTGCGACGCTGATTTTATCTCCTTTTTTCCCACCCACTCACCCCAGTCTCAGCATTGAGCCCCTGAAGTGTCGCTATACCAAACTCAAAGTCTATGTACACATGTATCGGTACATCTGTTTTGACTTTGCAACACGACCTGACTTGCCGCCCAAACTTTTTCCGTTGTTCTCCATGCGCCCAGGCGCTGCAGCCTCTGATGCACTGGAGTTGCGAGCCCCCAGGACTTAATGCTCGCCACTAACAGGTTGCCCTGCTGCCCGACACAGGCTAACAGGCCGTCCATGTAGGCAATAGTGGCTCGCTCTCACCCTCGCCAGCGCTGGAGAACACAAGCAGGGAAGCCAAGACGTGTACTCCGCACACGGATCAAAATAAGCAACAATTTAAGCGAATCATCCTCACGAGATGAACCAGGTGACAATATCATTGAAGTTGCACTAACCAACTTCCAGTCACAACATGCACTGTAATCGCCGGTATTTCACTCTTACCCGTTCCCAAGTATCGGGATTATTTCTTCCACAGCTTGGCGTGACCAGTTTTCTTCCTTTTCTGGCTGCTAGTTTTTTGCTGTCGTCATCCCTTTCCCTACGCTTTATTTTCTGTCCCTCCATCACCTAACCTCTCACCTTTCACCTCCTCTCCAGCAACCCACAACAGCAATCTGCAAGTCAATACACAGCTACGAAATGTTGGGTCGATTTCGATAACGAACGACGGCGATGACCCCGAAGATGGTCAAGGCAACACACGATATAGAGTGAAGTGATGGCGAAGGACGACGTGAACCGGTACCGACCGAGTCGAGATGGACGAAAACGATGCCAAATACCGACGGGAACGATCACGAAAGACAGCAAAGGCGGGCACCGAGACCCATCGACGAGCAGAGCCTGCCTTGCTTGACTTGACCTAGACTGGCTTGACTCAAGCCGGATACTACGACGGCATCAGCACGCAATCCGGCGGCGACAACAGCGTCACTGCGCCTATCCATGGAGACTCGCAGGCCTGTGGACCTCGGATACGGACTGGAATTATGGGCCGGGGGGCCTAGTCCGACTAGGCGTGCTGGCGCGGTTGGTTGCTTTTTAGGCTTTCCACTCATTCAGACTGACTCCTCCTCTCATGAGCGTCTGACTCTGATTGCTCTCGCTCGTTGGCGCACCAAGATCGCCTCTGTTGCCCCAATCGCAATCGCGTATCCCCGTCGCTCCTTATCGGAGCGGGCACCACTAACTCTGGTTCTAGCCATGCTCCGCCCTGTCAAACCCTTTGCTCGCCCCCCGTGGTACTTTTTTCTTCCAACCCAACCCAACCACCGACTCTTGCCTAACCACCAACACGATGGGACCCTGAAACACGCTCTGCCCCCTTCACTGACTGTTTTGTTCAGCTCACGCGCCCTCCTTTCCTGCGCGTCGTCACCCCAGCTTCTTGAGCAGGGTCATTTGAATCGCGCTCATTTCACTGCGATAGTCGTCTCGCAAGCGTCTCATCAGCAAAGTCACTCCATTACATTACCTGCAACAAGAATATGGTTCGGTCAATATGTCACGCGGCTAAATGGTTGCACAAAGCCTGATTTAACGGACACTCCGCACAGCAGAAATTTTCTGAATTTTGCCATTCGCGCGTCCAGTCAGCGAGCGACAAGGAAGTAAAAGGCAGGTTATGGGGTTTTCCTTTTTTCGTGCCCTCTCATATTGAGCCCCCAACCGCCCGCTGACTCTGTGAGTCATTCAATTGTGGCCAACCAGGATGCAGTTAGCCAGCAAACTGTCCCCCCTTCGCAGTGCTAGGGAGGCTGGATCTGTGCGTCCACTGACTGGCTTCTTGCATCATGTACTCAGTACAACGACTTGCTGGGCACCCGCCATAAATGATGCAGTCGTCATGGTTGTTCACTTTCGGACGCTGATGCATTCTTTATTTATCACGCTGCGGCTACCGGCTTTTGCACCGTTTTCTTGTTACATATGTATGCGAGACTGAGCGTAGAGTGATGCATCCATGGCTCGCGACACCTGGGCTAGACTTTGGAAGCCTGCATGTTGTGACTCTTGGAAACCCCCAGTCTGCATTGAGGACACGTTCCAGGATGCCACCGTCAATTTGACACCGAGTGGTGACACGAAAATTTTGATTGTCAAGGATCGCCAAGTATGGTTACCTCTTACGAGAACGCGTCAAATTACCGGGGGCTTGCTGACACAAGTACCTCACTAAGAATTTCCTGGTCCCACGACTTATCACAGTCCTAGCCTAGGCTTGGACACAGAACTCCACAGACTGTTCATCCTCAGAGGAATCAACCAGCCTCATTTGATCTTCTTCACAGTTCTACCAGGATCCGCCATGTCTTGCTAGCCTCCTTGACCCATGGGCAAATTTGGCTGGGGCATGAACCGACTCCGCACTGCAAGGTTTGCTTTGAACAAGATTGCTCTTCTTTTGTGGGGGCGATCGCAAAGCTATCTCTATTCAGTCCTTCCATACCTGGATCACAGAAGAGATAAGCCTTGATACATTTTTCTCACACTTGAAAGGCTTGGAGTATATCCATACTTATGTACCCCTTACGGAGTAACATAGTTATTGGCCTATTGCTCGCATATGTGATTTATTAGTCGTCCATCAATTGGAATTGTCATGTTGTTATTCAAAGGAATATTCGCACATGTCAAGAGACATAAGCCGCGGAATCTGCAAGGACTAGGCTCTCCACATTGGACGTTCTAGGCTTTCGCCATTCCTCTTTGTTCACATGCTGATAAGCTCAAGTGCATGCGGCTCAAGTGACCTTCCTATGGAACGACAGCATCTCCATTGCTTCTAGCTGAAGAATAAGCACCTCTGAGCCATTGCAACATGTTTTCAGTCGCCCGCCAATTTTATAGATCTTCACTCTGTACCAAAAATCAAATTTTTGCGTTTGTACCTTGACTCCAATATGCTCCAAATGTCAAACCTTCCCATCTCTTACTCTCGGCCTTTATACCAATTGACTGTCCCCAACGCGCCAATGATGCATCAAGGTATATAAACAAGGTATCATACAGAATACATAACGAAAAAAGTGTGGCTTCCAAAAGGATAAATGTTTTGTTTCCTTAGGTCATGTAGTATTTGGGACCTTCACCTCCTTGAGGCACCTGCCAGTTGATGTCCTGGTGAGGAGCCTTGATATCGCATGTCTTGCAATGGATGCAGCTGTTCTGTTGTTAGAGTCTGTTCTCAACTTAGGAAGGGCGTAGCAAAAACTTTGGAACTTACTTCTGTGCGTTAATTTGGAAGCGCACGCCATGAGGCTTTGACTCGTCCTCAACATACTCGTAGACGCCAGCTGGGCAAAACCGGTTCTCCAGACCCTTGAAAGGAGGGTATGTTGACTCGGTATGGGCGTCCCAGTCCTTGACTTGTAAGTGAACCGGTTGATCCTCCTCGTGATTGGTTCCGGTTCGGGAAACACTCGTCAGGATATCAAAAGTGAGCTTGCCGTCAGGCTTCTCGTACTCGATTTTGCGGACCTTATCGGCAGGAAGGGTAGCAGCGTGGTCGGGAGTCTTATGCTTAAGTGTCCAAGGAACGCGACCCTTCAAGATATAAGCCTCGAGACCAGAGTACATGATACAGCCATAAAGACCGAGAGGAGTGTGGAAAGATGGTCGCATGTTGCGCACCTCCTTGAGTTCCTTCCAAATGGGAGAGTCTCTCAACTTGTTTTCGTAGTCGTACAAGAATACAGTGCCTTCGTCGGTCTTTTCGCTAATAGCAGTCCATGCTGCTTCGGCAGCAAGCATACCTGACTTCATGGCGTTGTGAGTACCCTTTACCTTCGGAACGTTGACAAAGCCAGCCGAGTCACCAATGAGCGCACCGCCTGGGAAAGCAACCTTGGGAATAGACTGGAAGCCACCCTCATTAAGAGCTCGAGCACCATACGAGATGCACTTGCCGCCCTCGAGGACATCACGGAACAAGGGATGCCGCTTCAGCTTCTGGAACTCCTGGTAAGGGGACATCCAAGGGTTCGAGTAATCAAGCGAGACGACGAGACCAATCTGAACAAGATTCTCGCCAAAGTGGTACATGAAAGAGCCGCCGTACACATCTTTGGGTAGCGGGTAACCCATTGTATGCACAACTAGACCCTTTTCAAACTTGGCAGGATCAATCTCCCATACCTCTTTGACACCAAGGCCGTAAGTCTGATGCTGGCTGTCCCTGCGTAGATCGAATTTGTTGATGACCTGTTTGCTCAAGCTTCCATGGCATCCCTCGCCAAACATGGTCACTCTCGCATGGAACTCCATGCCTCGCTCAAACGTTTCCTTGGGCTTGCCGTCACGACCAACTCCTAGGTCATTGGTGGCAACACCCTTAACTGAACCATCTGAAGCATAAACGACCTCAGAGGCAGCGAATCCGGGGTAAACCTCAACTCCGATCTCCTCGGCCCGCTCTCCAAGCCATTTTACGAATTGATTCAAGCTAATAATGTAATTTCCATGATTGTTCATCTGAGGAGGCGCAGGAAGGGGTATAGCAGAGTTCTTGGTAAGGAATCGCATACGGTCGGAGCCAGCAGGAGTGGCATGTTCGAAACGATTGGGATTGTTCTCGTCGAGCCAGTCAGGGATAAGTTCATTGATGGAGGTGGGCTGGATCACAGCTCCAGAGAGGATGTGAGCGCCGAGGTCACCAGCCTTTTCCAGGACAAGCACCCGAAAATCCTCGTTTCCAGCTTCATTAGCAAGTTGCTTGAGACGAATAGCGGCGCTGAGTCCAGCGGGACCAGCTCCTACAATACAGACATCAACCTCGTCGGACTCCCGCTCAACGCTCGCGGGGTCGAAATCTTCGTCATCATCTCGAAGTCGAGAGGTAGTGCTGAAGGCACGAGAAGCCATTGGAACCCTTGCGCCAGACCATACTGCCGTAGATGTCCTTCTTGTAATAGATGATGTAGCTGAGATTGTGGCGATATAGAGGTTGGATCTAGCGGGCCGAACTTGGGAGCGAGAAAGCACCCTCGAACTGCGCAGGAGGCATCGCGAAACTGGTCGTGGGGCGGACATGATGACGGTATAGAGCTAGCTGAAGGCGAATTGGAAGTTCAGCCGCCGGGAGCAGTATTGGCGATGGATGAGTGAGGGAGACCCAAGGTGAGGGAAGATGGAAAGGGAAAAGTATTCCTTTTGGAGGAGCTCAAGGAGGGAAGAAATGGCCTGGCGCCGGCGGCAACTAAGCAACTTTCTGCCGCCGTTGACTCTTTCTTTCTTTCGTGGTGCGAGTAGAGAGGGCCGATAGTGGGGAAAGCACGATCGCCGGGGTGGCTATTACCGCTTTTGGATCCAGCAGAGGCCTTCTTTTTGACAATTAACTGGATGGTAATTGGCTCTTTTGGCGGGTGTCTCTCTAGAGCTTGGGGGCTCTTTTTCCGGCTCGTTAATTATCCTCGGGCCTCTACCTTGGTAGTTCGATCCATACCAGATCCTTCAGGGAGTGGGAGGTGGTGGGCTTCTCTGTCTTGACAAATCTACTAATTTACAGCGAGGTATTACCTCTTCTCTCATAGGTAGAGTATTACAGCTGCAGCACCCAAGGGTTTGTCAAGGCTCTCACCGGCACTCGGTTTATGGATAACCGAGGCCATGGAACTACCTACGGTCATTCAACGTCTAAAATCGCGGTTGGTACTCGGCTGATCCGCTTGGTGTGGACCTGGGGTATGCAATGGCTAAATGGTTGGGAGTATCCAATGGCTCCTAGCATGTGCAAATGTCATCATACATGATGAATGGTGATAACGAAGAGTATTGGTTCCAGGCATGTGCTCTAGGGTGGCAGTATCTGACATATGTGAGCTATATTAATACAATACCAATTGGCAACTCTCCTCCTGAGTCTCTAATGATGTGTAAGTCCTCCAATATCTACCTGAGGAACATGTCCAAAAATCTTGGTAGACTAAAAAATCATCCTAAAGTACTGACCTGCCTATCCTAAGCTTGTCTTGGTATTTCTCTCACTTAGGACTGAGGTTTGAAAGTGTCCCTGTTCGGACATACCCAGAAACCTTCAGTGAATCATAATATGCGCCATTGAAGTTTTGAATGCATTGTCTTGTCATGATACCAGGGCCCATGAGCAATTACGTCAACCACATGCCCCAAGCGTTCGGTATTCGGATGCTCTTGGCCGATGCTTTCTTTCGGCTTAACCCTGTTCTTTGCCGCGGCTCAGGGGCCTGGGCTGGGCTATCTACGCATTGTTTCGGCCTCGAAAAGCAAACCACTCCTTGTTTAAGCTAACATTGGCAAATCAAGTCATACGCTGGCACACCGGGCTACCTCAATATCTGAGTGGTAAATTGCTGCTGACTGCGATGGAGGATGTGACCTTTACTCAGTATTAGTGCATTACTGATATCTTCAGTTTCAAGCTGGTAAGCTGGCTGTCTTTGAATTACAGGTACTAATATGTAGGTATGCGTCAACTCGTTGGCTACCCTATACCAGATGTTTATTGTCGCTTTATTGAAACTATTTCGTTGCCTGGACTCATAACGCATAAATATCGGACGAGTTATCGATCGTATTGATCCTTGATCGTGTAGAGCTTGCTGTAGTATATCCGGTTTCTTGCATCTCAACTTGGTTGGTTGCACCATATCGCTGTTGCAGCATCAGACCAAACCCAATTCTGAGAGTTTTCGTCTTGAAATACTGAGTTCGGGCACTCTGGCATCGGTGCCAACTTCGAGAACCCATATCTGACCGAGTGGTACTCAATCCAACGCGCACCGGTTTCCGCCAACTCCATCAACTCCTGATGAATTCTGTGGTGAGTCATATCAACGCATTCAACGAATGGAGTCGTACTTTGAGCCCAAAGGACTATAGTTCCGTCAAAGCCAACCAGGATAGGAGTTGGATGTGTATACACTATAGCGTACGGACAGATGAAGAAGTACTGATTGAAACACTCATCCATCAGCCCGAGACAATCTTTTTTGATAGCAAAGTTAACTGGAAGAGAAATGTCAAACATGCTGGATAATGTTATCGTGTTATCGTGTTACTGTATGGCTTGTGGTTGTGTCTAGGTACATTCGTTGTCCTAGGAGCCTGAGCTCTTATATTCATAGGTGTACGAAAGCAAACAGTGATGAGAAAAGGGCAATGTTTCACGCTATTCATGATACGCCAATTCACGAAGTCTGCGCATCAATGACTGAGATTGCATATGATTCTGTATACACGACTCTGAATGTCTTGTTACGGATGCCTGACACTGAAGAGTAAACGGACAGATATAGCGTGTACCTCGAAGGAAAACATAAGCCCCCTTGCTGGTTTACAATGGTGCACTTATCGTAGACTCTCGATACAATGTTGGTATTTAGTATAGGACGTGACCATCATGGGGCTCTAATTAGTGAAATGTCAAAACCCCCAAGATAGTACCTGATCTATATTGGAACATCTCACAATTGACTCGTCAATTATCTGCATATACTATTGTAATAAGAGATTGGCTTTATATAAACTTGCCCGACATAAACAATGGACATCCCCTCTCTCAATCCGCCCAAACCAATGACCATTATCGACGTTTTAAGGGGATCACCTTATTTCAATTAGCCTACGAAGTTTATCTCCAACCCTTCAGGCTTCCCCAGCTTCAGCCCCACACACTCCCTTTAGTTTTTAGTCAGGGGTCGATGATCATCATTGGTTCCTGCATATTCAAACCGGGCTCCTTCTGGTACACTCAACCACGAAACGCCAAAATGTTTGCATGACAACAACCTCTTCAAATGACGGAAACATCGTCAAAATGTACTATATACTCCCTCTCCTGGCCAGCATCGTAGCTGTATCTGCCGATTGCCCCAACTACGAACAGTTCGCCCGTCAACGACACGAGCCTTTCTCGTCAGGGCGCTATGCGTATCCTTTTCAGCGTCCAGGCAAGGATTGCCGCACATATTCAGTGCCTGCGGTTGAGAAGGTAATTTACGACGAGATGGACCAGGCGATTGGTGATCCAGATCTGTATCGTTTGTTTCTGAACACATGGCCTAATACACTTGATACAACCGTGAAATGGCAAGGCACCTCTGCTGATAACCCCGATGAAGAGGTGAATTATGCTTCTCGTCCAAAATCACACTGTGATACCGCTGACACCTCATCAGCTGGCCTTTATCACCACAGGCGATATAAACGCACTTTGGCTGAGGGACAGTGCAAATCAGCTCCAGTCATACAAGTCAATCCTTTCCTCCAACAGAGGCTCCCCGTCCGACGAGAACGACATCGCCTCTCTCTTCCGCGGAGCCATAAACCTACAAGCCCGATATATAACCAAATCTCCCTTCTGCAATGCCTTCCATCCTCCACCTGAAGCCAAACTCCGCCGTGTGAAGCGATCTCTCCAACCTCGAGACACCGTTAGTCCGAAATATGACCCCGATTTCGTCTTCGAATGCAAATATGAGCTTGATTCTCTTGCAGCCTTTCTTCAGTTATCATGGGACTACTACGACGAAACTGAGGATGGCGAATTCTTTGGCAAGTTCGGCTGGGTTGAAGCTGTCAAGGCAATCTTGAGGGTCGCAAAGCATATGCAAGAAGGCACATACGACGAGCAGGGCAGAGTGCAGAAGCCTGCATATACATGGCTGCGAAATGCTGACAGTGCCTCAGAGACTGTGTCCAACCATGGCCACGGCGCACCTGTCAAGGGTCATATTGGCCTCGTGCGCAGTTTCTTTCGACCATCTGACGACGCATGCATCTATCAGTACTTCATCCCTGCCAATATGATGTTTTCACGCTACCTCACCGCATGCGCAAAGATAATGAGACCTTTGGATGAGAAGGTTGCCAAGGAGATGGAGGCGCTGGCTTTCGATATCGAAGTTGGGATTAACAAACATGCTATTATCCAGCACCCTATTTTCGGAGAGATGTATGCTTATGAGATCGATGGCTTCGGATCATATAGTCTCATGGACGACGCCAATATCCCTTCCCTCTTGAGTATTCCGCACTTGGGTTATAAACCAGCCTCGCAGCACATATACGACAACACACGCGCTTTTGTGCTAAGCTCGTATAACCCGTACTACGCCCGAGGACCTGTTTTGAATGCTACAGGTGGCCCTCATCTTGGTCCAGGCATGGCGTGGCCTATGGGGCTTATTGTCCAGCTTTTGACGACTGAAGATGACGAGGAGATCGTGGATGGTATTCGACAGTTGATGAACTCAACGAGCGGGCTCGGTCTCATTCACGAGACCGTTAATAGTCACAACGAGAAGCATTGGACAAGGTCGTGGTAAGTTATGCCCCCGGAGCTGAAGTGTTGTGCGTACTGACAGGACAAAGGTTCTCGTGGGCAAATGGCTTATTTGGACAAATGATTATGGACTTGTATAAACGGAAACCCACGTTAATAGCCAGGAGCTACCAGGGTGTTGATGATAAATGATTTATTAATGTGTAATAGGAAGCTCTGTATGAGCCTCGAGGAGCAAGGAAATATAGGACTTTAGAAGAGGATGTCAAAACAAACTTAGTAAAGAATCCCCTAAGTTTAGGTTAATTTACATAAGTCTTTTCGTCATTTAGGATCAAGATCCTGAGTTTTCTTTCCTCCCCCATACGAGTCAAGATTGAGTTAGTTGATAAACCTCCGGGGGCGAGAAAGACAGCATGCACTTATATGACTAATTTAATCGTGGACTTTGGTTCACGTAACACAAGTTGCTTAACTATTAGCTTGTCATAAAACGTGCAGTGAGATTGTCTGTCTAATGGCCAGCTGAATACAATACTTGTGCCGGAAGCCACCGTTGTCTCATTATAGTCATAACTCCTAAACATGCATTTCTGATGCAAACGCAAATAAAATCCCTCTCCTCCTCCCATCTGCCTCGCGATTCATTAAAAAGGATCAAGTCCCGCTTAGCTGAGGTCGAAACCCGCCCCTGACTGTATAGCATAAAGCAACTTCTCGCGAAGTGTCGCCTCTGTTGTATATCTTGGAAGTTTGAGTAGGTTAACACATGTGCTAGTACTCGGAAGTCTCTCCTCGTCTGTTCCACCATCCCGAATGCTGAACAATGGTTTCAGTTGTGAGAAGCCCAGCAAAGGGGCTCGGGGCGTTGAGCTGACATATTTGAGAACGGCACGGCGTTGATCATCTGTGAAGCTATGCATGACTTTCCAGAACAACTTGATTGTGTCATGCTCTTCACCGTCATCGCCAATTTGGTATAAGCCGCCATAGATGGTATGTTTCCGGAGATCTTCGACATCGATCTCGGATGAGTCGCCGCCGACAAGACGCTGCAGCTCCGACTGATTAAACATAGACAGCCACGACGGGCGGATAATAGACCTCAAACCACGCAAGAAGGCCGAGGTCTGTGGTGCTGGCTGGACAACCAAACGATGCCGAGCGACATACGAAATGTACAAGAGGCGGTTGTCGTTCGTAACGTGGATCTGATCGCCATTGGCTATGAGCTTTCTGGTGACAGTCTTCACTCGATGTTTAGGGTCTGAAACCTGGTCCTCAATCGTGAAGTCGATTCCCATTTCAGAAACATCTCCAGGATGATTCTTGAGTTGCAGCATGCCTCTGTAGAGATCCTCATCCATGTCTCGGAGATCGTTCACGCTGCCTTTATAAGTATTCTCATCGTTGGGCCCTGTCGATGTCCACTTGAGGAGAAAAAAGCCAGCAAAAACCAGGTCAACGAGAATACCCTCATACATGCACTTGCCTATGATCCTGCCGAGAAATTCATACCGCCTGAGTAAATCTGATATCATATCTCGGAATGTGCTGTCGGCTTCTGTCATTCCGGCGTGGCGCAATTCCTCCCGAATAACGTCGAGAGCTGTGGGATCAGGGTACAGAAGTCCCTTTTCGTTCGAAGTGAACATGCCTCTACCACCTTCAGCACTGAACGCTTCTGTCGCTACGCTGATAAGGAACTCTTTGGTAACACCTCCTCCATCAATGCCGGCCTCGGCGGCGCCGAACTGATCAACAAATGTGATCTGGATAGGCCCCTTGAGATCGTCCCCTATCTCGTAGAATTGCTTATATGCATCGTCAAAGAGACTCTTACGTGAAATCTGGGCATGATGCTTCGCAAACGGACCGGTGAAAAATGGCTGGCTGCCTTCCCCTCGTTGCAGTCGATCTAATTGGATAAAGTGGCGAAAGATTTGAACGCGAGTTTCGAAAGGGACTGCAAACGGCATGTGTTTGAGGATCTCCAGCTTGGGCTTCATCTCTGCTAATTTGCGCTCTCTTTGACTTCGAATCTGCTGAGCCTTGAGTTTCTCGAGCCTCGCGTGTCGTGACAGTCGCTGGCCAACAATAGTTGAGTAAAGACCTGGACCATCCCCATGCTCACTGCCCTCGTCGCTGGCATCAGAGTCTTCATCGATCTGGCGCTTTTCCTCTGCAATAACGGCACTGATGAAGTCTGACTGGTCGAGTTTTGAGGTCATAAGCCAATGGTCTGTGGGTAAGAATTGCTTCCTCGAATCTCTTTCATACAGCATTTTCATAGCTGTTGTAACAATGTTTCGTAGGCTGTCGATGTCAAGCCTCGTCGGGCTCTTTGTGAGGGATGAAGGTTCCTCCGGTATCATTGCTGTAGATTGTCCAGAACCAAAATAGGTGTCAAAACGATGTCTGGAGGCTGCCTCGAGACTCTCAGCAGATTTGGAGAGGTCTTGGGCTCTGTAGTGAAGAGTAAATGCAGTATTCTTCAGAAAGCTCGTCAGCATTTTGACGTCCTTTAAAGACAGGCTGCAGGATCGAATGCGGGATATTGACTGGTTTTGCTCCATGATCCGTGGGTCAATACCACTGAAAAAATCCTCGTCATCGCTCAAACGCAGAATGAATATGTACAGCTCGAGGAACAAGAGGGCGATCCGCCAATCCTGTTCCTCTTCTAGGGAGTTCGAAGTCTCTGATGTAACACCTAAATACCTGCGGAGGACGTTGAGCGGGGCCTCTGACTCCGTCCTCAACTTCTCGAAGACCGCCGTTTCGCTCATAATGTGCCAGAGAAACTTTACCGTTGGTACATCACCCGAGGTCGTAGGAATTTCCTCAAGGAAGAGGCGCATGCGTATGTCGTCGCTATTTGCAGGGAAGCATCGGAGTAGGGTCAAGATATACCCAGCCAAAAGGCTCGTGCTCTGATACTCTTGCGAAGAGGATCCTGCCAGGTTGGTTGAGAATTCGTGTAACGTTTGCAAAATGCCATTGCTGTCCACTAGAGACATGAGTCTAGCAGTAACATAAGGATCTAGTGATGGCACCAGAGGTTCTTCAGAGATATTCTCGTCGCTGTCTGTCGACTTTGCTGACAATCGGACACTGATGGTAGAAGACAGGCCCGATAATTGAGCGTAAAGCGCTTCCAAAACACCCGAGCCGCTGCTATTGTTGGTGTTAAAGCGACTCAAATCGATGAAGTGGGCGAGCAGCCAGAGTTGAGCATCCTCAGACTGTTTCTCGCTCGATCGAGAGGACAGCCCTGTGGCTATCGCCTTTGAAAGATCAGAAAGTCTGACTGTGCTGGATAGCGTGGAGATATTCTCTTCAAAGAAGTACAAATTATTCTTGGTCAAGAAAGAGAAGGCGTATGCACGATAAACTTGTGATGTCCCTGGAAAGTGTTAGTGGAATACCAGGAATCTGATTGGGAGACTTACCTTGATGAGATGCTGCCTCAAGTGGCCTAGAAATAGCTTGAAGCATAATATCCTGCCACTGCTCACTGAGCTTCTGAAATTGACATAGCTTGGCGACTACTGTATAGTAACTGTCGATCATGGGAATGAGAAACTCGGGGTACTTCGTAATGATGCGAAGAACGAGCTTAAAAAGAATATGGGTATCTCCAGAAAGATCTCTGTACAGTTTACTAGTTAGACAATCGCCATATGGAACCAGTGATAAACGTAGTCACGTACCCTATTGATATAGCCCTGTCCAAGGCCTGTAAAAGCAGTTGAATAAGGCATCCCACTCGTGACAGAGAAGTATTCGAGGGAGCAATTGCTTCGAGGTCCACAGACTCGGTATCATGTGCATAACAAATAGCTCGCTGTATGTCGTCATCTCGTCGCAGGCTGAAGAAAGACAGAAGCAGCCCGAATGCTTTAGGAAGCCTCTCAGAAGGATTCTGACGACGCTCTGATTTGTACAGAGCATCAAAGGTGTTCCTCTGAGACTCCTTCAGCTCAGCTCTTGTTTTGTAACCTCTCCATATTCTCTGTATCTTGCTGGCCGCCTTTAGCTTTTCCCGATCAGCTTGTCGTTTCTCACGCTCGGCCTGTGCATTTGAAACGGTCTTTGTTGTGTTCGAGACAGCAGATGGTGACCACGAAGTATTGGTGAAGGGATTCCCGGTGGTACCGCTAAGGTTGACGTTTCGAGGGCGTCTCGAGTTGCCCGTGAATGTCGAGAACATGGTTATGAAGCGGGATGGGGGACGCTCGGAGGATAGCGCGAGGTTCAGTAAGTCGGGAGTATATTTAGGTAGGTAGGCAACGATATCATGGTTGAATGGCCCAGCCGTCGAAACTGTCGTGAATATGTGTCGAGCCTGCTTCTAGAAGATTCAGCTTAGAAGCTCAGTCAGCGACGAGCGGCGGCCTGGTCTATTTTAGATGCTATTTGCCCAATGCCGCGTTCGGAGTTTGGAGATGCTTTGGTGGGGATGGGCTTTGAGGTGACCTCACCTTTGCTGAGCCGGGATTGCGATAAGATAAGACCCACTACACTGCGGAATACGCAAATGCGAATTGCCATGACCACAGCTTGAACACGATTATGCGCCAATTATGGAGAGTTTATGCGAAGTTACTCTCGTTTCTTCCTGCGAAGAGTGTTTTACCTTAAGCTCTTCTGAACCTCGGTGTGATACCTGATTATAAATGCTGATATGCAAACCTTGGTAACTTCTAGATTCATTCAGTTCTGTGATAAGACCCGGCCAGGCATACCTTCGGGACTTGGTCATTGTGAGGAATCCTAGAGTCTGAGGACTATTTTTTATTTATTTTTGTTGATGAGTTTTGATAAACTATGATTACGTTTAATTAGACAAATACTAACTGGGTGAACAAAAAACCTCCACCGTGAGGGTTTGTGTAATTCTACGGTAGGTATTGAGTAGCCATATAATGGAAGTAAACTACTCAGGTAGTTACAAGCAGACTTATTTCCGTCTCATGACGTGAAATTTTCAATCATCATAAACATTGCGTGATAATAATCTTCCTAGGCCTCGAGGCTTGTTGTGGCGGCTTCGAGTTTGAGACGACATAAGTCTCATGCAACTAACTAGGACATATAAAGTAGAACGTCTTATCAATGACAGGAATTTTCGCTTATTTTTGTCTCAGTCCCAAATACCTACTTGCACCTTCATGTTCTTATACCTCTCATGTGACGCCCGGAAATTGCACTGTCAAAGGAACCTTGACCCGAAAGAAAGTCCACTTGTTGAGTTTATGCGCCGCAATAATATTGTATGCCTATCTTTGGCGGTGAAGAAACCAAGCATCATGGCATGCTGGATCTAATGAAGCGCCTAGCAATAGGTTCATATGCACGTACGTTGCTTTTACAGTGATACCCCGGCCGAAGCGACAAGAAAAATGTCATTTTAACAGCAAGTGGATCACTTTGAACAGTGAGACACTGAAGATAAGTCGTCATCGTCAAAATTAGCAAACACACACAGCAAAAGCAAAAATTGCTCCTCACACAGTTTTCTCTGTTACATCGTAGCCCAGGCCAATTCAGCCCAGGCCAGTGACAGCCAGGGCCGTTTACTAGCTTCCAACAGCGTGGCATAGTGTGGTAGTGTGGCTACCATCTCCAATAAGTGACAAAAATTTGAATGGTTTGCCATTTCCAGGTCCGGGGGCGCCGCTTGTATCTTGGCCACTGCCGAGATGGGTGAGTAGGGCACGTGACGCCCGCTCCTTATCACTGTACAGTGAACTGGCCTAGGCCGTTTGTTAGCGAAAGACCTGTACGATACCCAGCAGCCTATCACTAGCAGTCGGCATGTACCCCACTTCCTCAAGGTGTCTATTAATTCTGGCAGGTTCACTCCACCAATCCCTCCCCCTCTACCATGACCAAATCAGAACCTACGGCAACCTAGGTACGTACCTTGGCCTTAGGTCTACAGTGCAGCCAAGGCTAAGCAAAAAATATTCTATCACGACCGAAATTTCTCTTTCTTCCTTCTTCAACCACGAAACCAACCTTATTACTCAACCCCAAAACCCATAAAAGTCGAGTTAGTCCAGAGGTACGGTCTTCGTACTAGTTCTCTGTTTCTGCTCACTTCATTTCCACTCGGAACAAAAACACAAAAAAAAACTTGAAAAAACCCCCAAAAAACACAACCCACCAACACCACTACTACCCCCTCACCTCATCTCACGACCTCTCTTCTCTCTTTGTCTCTCTCGCGACACCCACCGCCCGAGTGACTTTTCCTCCTTCGACGACTTCTTTCAACCCTGGCTTTGATTCTCTCGTAATCAAAGACTCTTTTAAATCGTCGCGCTGCATCGCTTTGTTCGTTGCTCCGTCTTCTTTGTTCGCTCAAGGTCGAGTACCACGCGAACTTTCTCCACCGTCGGCTTCTTAAACAGGTATGCCTAGCCCTGCCATTATTCACCCTCAATCTACGAATCGATCTTCTCTCTCTCTTTTTATGCTCAATATTCAAACTCACTATAATTTTCGAAGCGCTTGCTTGATTATTTGCTAACCCTACTGCTCATTGCAGGTATACTCAACCCTAGAAAACCGATATTCACAATGGCCGCCAACGCTGCTCCCGGCGCTGTTGACCAGCTCGCCAACGACCTCAACAACACCTCTCTCAACGGCGGTGATGCCAAGGCTCCTGCTGTCGACACCGGTGTCGCTGCCGCCGCTGACGATGCTGCTGCTCCCACCCCCACTTCCGCTGCTCCTCACCCCCAGAACTCTGCTTCTCTCTACGTCGGCGAGCTTGACCCCTCCGTCACTGAGGCTATGCTTTTCGAGCTCTTCTCCCAGATTGGTGCCGTTGCCTCTATCCGTGTCTGCCGTGACGCCGTCACCCGCCGCTCCCTTGGTTATGCCTATGTCAACTACAATGCTACTGCTGATGGCGAGAAGGCTCTTGAGGAGCTAAACTACACCCTGATCAAGGGTCGCCCCTGCCGCATCATGTGGTCTCAGCGTGACCCTGCTCTTCGCAAGAACGGCCAGGGCAATGTTTTCATCAAGAACCTTGATGTCGCTATTGACAACAAGGCCCTTCACGACACCTTCGCTGCTTTTGGTAACATTCTGAGCTGCAAGGTCGCCCAGGACGAGAATGGTAACTCCAAGGGCTATGGTTTCGTTCACTACGAGACTGATGAGGCTGCCTCCCAGGCCATCAAGCACGTCAACGGCATGCTTCTCAACGAGAAGAAGGTTTACGTCGGCCACCACATCCCCAAGAAGGACCGCCAGAGCAAGTTCGAGGAGATGAAGGCCAACTTCACTAACGTCTACGTCAAGAACATTGCGCCTGACGTTACTGAGGATGATTTCCGTGAACTCTTTGAGAAGTTTGGTGACGTCACCTCTTCCTCCCTCGCCCGTGATCAGGAGGGCAAGAGCCGAGGTTTCGGTTTTGTCAACTTCACCACTCACGAGGCTGCCTCCAAGGCTGTTGACGACCTCAACGGCAAGGATTTCCATGGCCAGGATCTATACGTTGGCCGCGCCCAGAAGAAGCACGAGCGCGAGGAGGAGCTCCGCAAGTCTTATGAGGCTGCTCGCCTGGAGAAGGCCAACAAGTACCAGGGCGTTAACCTCTACATCAAGAACCTCGATGACGATGTTGACGATGATAAGCTCCGCCAGATGTTCTCCGAGTTCGGTCCTATTACCTCCGCCAAGGTGATGCGTGAGACCCCCACGGAGGGTGATGAGGACAAGAAGGAGGAGACTCAGGATGACAAGGACAAGGAGAACAAGGAGGAGGCCAAGGAGGAGGCTAAGGACGAACCCAAGGAGGACGAGGAGGCTACAGATGACAAGAAGACTGAGAAGAAGTCGGACAAGAAGCTCGGTAAGAGCAAGGGCTTCGGATTCGTCTGTTTCAGCAACCCCGACGATGCTACCAAGGCTGTCGCTGAGATGAACCAGCGTATGATTAACAACAAGCCTCTGTACGTCGCTCTGGCCCAGCGCAAGGATGTTCGAAAGAGTCAGCTTGAGGCTAGCATCCAAGCTCGCAACCAACTCCGTATGCAGCAGGCCGCCGCCGCCGCCGGTATGCCCCAGCAGTACATGCAACCCCCTGTCTACTTTGCTCCTGGCCAGCAGCCCGGCTTCATGCCTCAGGCTGGTCGTGGTGTTCCTTTCCCTCAGCCTGGCATGGGAATGCCCGGTGTTCAGGGTGGCCGTCCCGGTCAGTTCCCTGGCTACCCTCAGCAGGGTGGCCGTGGTGGTGTTCCTCAGCAGATGCCTCCCAACATGTACGGCATGCCTGGCCAGTTCCCTCCCCAGTTCGGCCAGCCTGGTACTCCCCAGTTCATGGCTGCTATGCAGGCCCAGCAAGCCGCTCTTGGTGGCCGTGGCGCTCCTCAGGGTGGTCGTGGTGGTCCTCAGAACATGCCCGGTGGCCCTCCCATGGCTGGCGGTATGGCTGGTTTCCCTCCTAACAACCGCCAGCAGGGTGGCCGAGGTGGACCTGGACGTAACGGCAACGCACCTCAAGGTGGTCGTGGTGCCGAGGGTGCCGGCCCTAATGTGCTCCAGCAGCAGCTTGCTGCCGCTCCTCCCGCTCAGCAGAAGCAGATCCTCGGTGAGCTGATCTTCCCCAAGATCCAAGCCATTAATGGTGAGCTTGCTGGCAAGATCACCGGTATGCTTCTGGAGATGGACAATGCCGAACTTGTCAACCTGTAAGTTTTAACTACTTTTCCACAAACCATGATCAGGCTCTAACAGTCATCACAGTATCGAGGACGATGCCGCTCTCAAGGCCAAGGTCGACGAGGCCCTGGCTGTTTATGACGAGTACGTCAAGGCTCAGGGCAGCGAGGGCGGTGAGCCCAAGAAGGAGGAAGAGACCAAGGCTTAAGCCATTTTCCACTTTCATCAAAATTCTATCATTTTCTTTTTTTTCATGGTTATCTGACTGGGCAACCCCCTCAAATGGAACGACGAAAGCCTTTACGAGGCAATTTATGGAACAACCAGCAACGAAACATGCTTTACGACCTTGTGTTACCCAACCCGAGGGGGCGCATTATGTACAGATAGACTTGGTTGCTATTTCTTCTCAGGAAGGGAGATTTCAAAAGTTTGGGGATATAACGGTGGCTGGCTCTCGTCGCGAACCGTCGCTTGCTCACAGCAACGGCGCCGGCGCTTTCGGGAGAACCCATCAGGACGGCGTTGACGGTTTTCTGACACTCTGGCTGTTGGCCTATACCCCCTACCAATGGTCCTCGTTTGCAGGCATGATCAACGCAGAGGTTTTATGCGGTTAGGGTTTCTAATGAAAGAGACATGTTTAAGTTACCATCATGTGTGTGTCCCGCCATCGTGAGACAGTAACATCCATTTAATGTGATGTCTCGTAGATGTAAATATCGTAAAAATGCTAATTTGTAAATTGAAACCAAGAGGTATAAAATAGAGGCTATCCGTTATATGCAATGAACCATGTCAGTGTAGATTTACCCAACGCCCAAACAAAATTCCTGTTCTGTACCCACAGAGCAGTGAAATCCAAGAGTTTGTTGGATAATCATATTCCAGCAGTATCATCCTGCCAAGGCAAGGGTCTAGATCCTTCAAACCCAATGGTATACAAGACACGCTTGATAAGTGACTGCATTCCTAAGTCGAAAGGGAAAACTAGTATTAGAGAAATCCAACATGCAGTTTGGGGTCTCAAAGAATTCGTGCATCCTTAAAGGGGATTCACGACAACAGTGCCAGGCCTGTCTTCGATTGCATACTTTTTGCTGGGTACGCTACCAAACAGAGTCTCCATGACTTTGCCCTTTTGCTGTTTCCTGACATCACCGAGGTAATCGCTCACATCGCTGAGACCACGAATTTGATCCTCCAATGTGAGTGTTGTAGAGTTGACGCCGCGAACAAGAGGCGAGACGAGTTTGCTGCGGAGAGTTTCTAGGGACGCTTTCAAAGTCAAAAGTTTGCCGTTGTGTTCGACAAGAATGCCTTTATTGCGCACTGTCTTTTCCCGGACGTCACGTAATAGCAGACGATTCTGTTCAAATTTACGTAATTCAGCCGCTCTTGTACCAAGAAGCCGCGTCCAGAGGCTCGAAAGCATATCGGCATGAAGTTCTTCCTGGGCAGACGATTCGCGAACAACAGTGCGGGCAAGATTTAGGAAGTGATGATCCACAGCTTCGAAAAGGGCGAATAGGGTGACGCTATGTTGCAGCTCAGCTTGGATGGAGTCTTCAAGGACAGAAAGAAATTCGGTGAAGAGGAGCTGCACCATGCGTTGCTCCCTTTGAGGATTTGAGAGGCCAAATATGTGGCTGGTCAAGCGACCAAGGGCGGTAGGAGAGCCGGAGGCATCCTCAAGGACATGTGCTTCAGAGAGAAGATTGTGAATGTTGTCGTAGGCTGAGGAGATAGTTGAAGGGGAAGGGGATGATTTGAGGCGGTTGAGGTGCATTTTGGCCCAATCCATGACGTTGAGGATGCTGCGAGATGTTAGAATGGTCAAGATCGTTTCCAACCAAGGACTTACCCATCAATATCACCATCGACTCTAGCAAAGAATTTGGTCATTTCTATGGCCAACGTCTTCATGGTCTCGCTGAGAGCATCTAAGTCTGCCACGATTCTAGGAGCATCGCGCATATCGCTTGTACGCACACTCTCGCCAAGATCCCAGACAGCAACACTGGTCGCCTGTAGATCATGTACTTGAGAGACAGCATGCTCAGAGTAATAGATGAGGGGTTCGAAGGAGCGAGCTAATCCTGCAACTTTCACAAGATCGCCGACTGGACGTGGGGCAGCGGGCTGTAAGAGAGACTTGAAGATAGAGACAGAGAAGAAGGCAATGATGATAGTGGTGAAAGTGGTTGACCATGTCCTAGTAAGAGCTTTGTAGTGATCACGAATGAAGTTGATGGCTGTCTCAATAGGTTCAGTGCGATGCTGAACTTCGGCGCGGACTGCAAAGCGGATGTCTGGCATGTATTAGATATGTATCTGGGATCTGGCCACAACTTCACCTACAGTTATCTGGCGTCACTTCGTGTAAGCTCAGCTCTCTTGAAGGACTTGTCTTCTCGTGGAGCTGAAACTGAATTGTGGGATCATCCGCTTTCTCAGGGCTCATACTCCTGCCTTTACCTGGACTCTGGCTCCCTCTGGGCAGCCTAGTCCGAATGGCTCTCTCTAGGACGCCATCGTCCTCACTATCATCCAGTTCAGGGGAGCTCTCTCTGAGAGTGCTCATCCCTCGGTGCATAAAGTCCTGAGGAGCTCTCCAGAAGCCACTACTCCGGTCTCCGTTTCCCAGCCTTCGCCACGCCGGCGGTGAGTACCCACTCGCGGAAGCGGTCTCCGACTCCTCGAGATCCCCTTCTGTCATTGCTGCTTCGCTGCGGTGAGCTGAGTGATGGGGCATTGATGGACTTGGTGGGAGATCGAAGTCCTGTAAGCTGGCGTCTAGACCTTCGAGGGGATCCATTATCGGTAGATCTTTTTGATGGTGATGAGTCCTGGTGCGACTCCCGACGACGACGATATTCTACTTCCTGAAACTCAAGTTGTTTTTGCTTCTCGAGGAGAAGACGTTGTTGTTGAGCTAATTGTTGTTGTTGGAGGTAATGGCGGCGCTGCGCAAGGACGATATCCTGCCCAGAGATGACAAGCTGCTGCTGATCCTCGAATACAAGTCCGGTGGCGGCATATGGCGGCTCCGGTAGAGCCTTTTCAGGTTTGGTTGGCTGTCTTTGACTGTCTGTTGGGTCTCCAAGTATTGGCCTTAGTATTGAAGCCAGCGATGGCAAGGGTATGCCCAGATTAGGAAATCGGCAAGCCAAAAGACGGGGGACGTAAATAATGGCAAAGAGAAGAAGCAGAGCAACAGTGATAAGATACGTGCTTGGAGCAATAGTGATGCTGACGAGCGAGACGTTGTTGTTGACTGTGAAGAGGGAAGTCATAGAGACGATAGCTGAGTGATATACGGCTTGCTCTGCCACTGAATTGCTTGTCTTGTCTTTGCTTGTCTTTGAATAAAGTAATGGTAGGTGGGTTATAACAAAAACGGCTGTGAAGCTCAAGGTTGATGATGATGATGATGAGTATTGAGTATTGTTTGGTATATGATGATGATTGGATGGATAGTTACTGTAGAGAGGAGATAGAAGGGGTAAATAGAAGCTCAGGAACGATATTCCAAACTTCCTTGTGCAAGGGTAAGGTACCTAATATTTGAGTATATGGAAGAAAGAAGGAAAGAAGGATGGGGCCGCAGGTGCCTTGACCGACTGAGCAGCCTGGGAAGGTGGATGAGAAGGGGAAAGGAAGGATGAAAGTTCAAGAACAGGAAGGAAGGATGTTAGACATGAAACACAAGTGGTTATTCAATTACTACCTGACATTTACTAAGACAATAATTGATGCACATCACTAACAACCTCCTCCAGATAGCCACCCTTGCCTCAGCCCACCACTCATTCACTCACTCACTCACTCACTCACTCTTTCCTTTTACTCACACATTCATCCGCAACTTCCCCTCCAAGACCCAGAATCAACGAGGCTGGGCCCTCCTTCCCTCCCCCTAGACAACGCATAACATCCAATCAAGCCCCGCCAACCGTGCAGAACAAGACCGTTTCTCCAGCCCCCCGCACTAGTCTTGTTTCGGAAGCACTTAACGCGCCTCAAGCTTAACACGCGACGGTCACATGGTGCTTTTTGTTTATTGACCCTGAGAGATAAGACTATTTATTCCCTTTATAAGGTGATCCGCTACACGAAACTGAGACGTATTCAGGACTCTATAGCGTGTCTGTTGTGGAGGCAAATTCCGTCATCATTCTTAGAGCTCGCGACCGTGTTGTTTTTGGGCACAAGGACCAATAACACCGCAATTATGACTCGACGCTCACGCTCTGATACGTTGGCAACGCTTTGTTGTTGACTGTGGGCCATTTGTTATAAAAGTGGACCTGGTCTGTGTCTTTGGCCTTGATGTAGGCCAAGATGTGATGGCGGATGAAGCGGGAGAGATGAGGCCATGGTATCTACAGTGATGGAAGGCCCAGGATCACTGCAAAGATGCCTGATGCTCAGCTCATAATGTGTCATTCTCCTCAAAGTTTAGGCTACAGCGGTTTCTGTAGCTTATATAACCATCATGCATATGAACTGTAGTCTATCTTCACTAATAACTACCACCGTCCTTTTCTTCTGATATACAATAAACTCATGCTCATACAAAGCCATGTCAGCCTATAGATACAGCCACCATGCGATCCAGCAGTTACCCCAGCTCCTATGTCTATGCATAGTTTCCAGCATCGTTCTCGACATTGGGGTTCTTCTCTTCGATAGCCAACTCACAGCACAGCCGTCCCAGAAACTCCATCTTTCTCATTGACGCCTTGAGCCTCATGCCCCAGCCGATGCACTCAATTACTGGCTGGGCACACTGAGTGAATAGCTCAATCACTGTTTCTGTCGCCATTGGCTTCTGTTCGTTGAGGGCGTTCTGCAGATTCAAGCCGTCTTCCACCTCTACCACCGAAGGTCTCTCTGTTCCCTTCCACGGAAGGGGAAATTCCTCACAGAGCATATCCACAGCCAACGACTCCGCGAGCTTGGCATCCCAGGTCTCTGAACCCGTGAGGTTTTTCCACGACTGGGCAAAGCACACTGGAACACTGTTACTCCAGACTCGAGGGCCATTGTGGCGATTGTGTACGTCGTACATGGCTGTGCCCTCCTCTATTAGACCCCACCATACGACGAGCTCAGTGTCTGCATCATCAGCTCCAAGGAATAGCACTCCATATATGGGGTTTTGCGTTGGTTTGTGGGCGAGCTTGCCCGCCACGATGTATCGCTGAGATCCGGTATAAGCCGCACGCTGCTTAAGCTCCCGGTCTTTGAGAGTCATGTTGACCTTGAAAGGAAAGCTTCCTCGCAGGCGGGCATCTGGCTCGATAGAATCCGACTCCAGCAGAATTGTCTCCGTCTTGAATTCAGGTTTGTATTCAATGGAATATATTGCTGAGGTGGTCAGTTCAATATCTATACGGAAACACTATTGTCGGGCCATTACTCACCGTTTCTACCACCACCGGTGTCCAAATACCCGGACTTATTCTGATCATGTTCTATCACCATGATCACGCTCGTAGGGTCTCGTCGAAAAGCACCTTCGGCATAAGGACTCTCACTGAGAATTATAGCTGGTCTGGAAAGAGTATCTGGAGACAGACTGCAGTCGAGGACGGCTAACCATCGATCATTGGCTTCCTTGAGCTCCGTCTTGTCATGGTTCCAACGTGTCAGTTTGCACGGACACTTCCATACGCGAAGGACCAGCCCTTGATCTGTCAACCTGACACCAAACAAGCCCGAGTCTTCTTGTCCTGCATATGTGCGGAGGTTAAAGTTGGCCGGGTTGTCAGCGAGGAAGTGCATTCGGTGGGTATTCTCCTCAGGCTTTCGAGACAAGGGCCATCTCCAGACAAGGATGGACTGATCCTGCGACCTTTTGAGAACTTCTTCCTGCAACCTCAGAAAGGCTCTGGAGCCCTCGCCATATAATATGGGCATGTTGATTCCAAAAATTCCAAGCAAAGAGTATGCTATATCTTCAACTCGCGTCGTTTCCCTGTGGGCCATCCAACTCATCCTTGTGGCCACGTTTTCACGCTGGAGCTTGACCGATATCTTGCGATCCTTTTTCCCTTCGGGCCTGACCAAAAACGATTCATCAATGTCTGTGATCTCCTTGATTGTTGAAGCCAAAGTATGTCTGTCGCCGACGGACGTCCAATTGTGATCGAAGAATTCCACCTCATCGGGTGCAAGCAGCTCCTGTAGTGTCCATCCACGCGTGAACCAACGACTCTGCTTCAGACCAGACGTCAATCCGATGCCCACGGCGTGTAAAAAGACATCTGTGAGGTAGACGTAGCATATATCCGCCTTGTTGTACCAGCGAAACATAGAATTGATGGCTTCCGAGAGCTCAGCGCTACTGGACTTGTCGATGCAGCAAGTATCGATCCAGAGATAGTCGAGCCCGCGGCCGAGAGCCTTTTCGCAGGACTGCACTATCTTGCGGTAACCAGCGCCATTCTTCTTGCGAATCTCTTCCATGCGCGTGGGATCCTGTATGTCACCAAAAAGGACCTCATCTGTACCCCACGTATGAGACAGGATGGCGTATTTTTCGGACCCCTCTTCCAAGCTCTCAAGCTGTAGGGTCTTGGTATTGAGAAGTCTCATAATTGCTTGCGAATCAACAAGTGAGACACGAAAATAAAAATAGGACACACAAGTCAGATTGTTAGGCAAACAAACATCAAGATCATCAAGCCATAAAGAGGTGATAATTGTGGTGGAGCACTTTCATGCTCTACTGCCTCTCCAGTCTGTGTCAGTGTCCGTCCGTAGTTAGGGGTCGTTTCAGTTCAGCCTCCTGCTGCTCTGTTGGCTCTGTTGGCTGTTGGTCCAGGCGAGACGCGAGAGAAGGCCTACCCAGTCTAGGCCCAGTTCAGGGCCATA
The DNA here is from genome assembly GCF_013396195.1 of Fusarium tjaetaba. NCBI lineage: Eukaryota > Fungi > Ascomycota > Sordariomycetes > Hypocreales > Nectriaceae > Fusarium > Fusarium tjaetaba. Next base: position 40,580 of record NW_023501391.1, on the reverse strand, counting down.
CGAGGCGAATTTCAAGCGAGTCACAGGCTTAAATTCCCTAGGGTTGCGGGTTGGGAGACCAATGAAATGTGTCAGAATCCCTGTGGCGAATCTCGTATGAATAAGATAATGTAGTAAGCTGCTGTTGGGTCTGCTCTGCTTCTGTTCATTCATCCGAGGCATAACTAATGAAAGGTTGGGCAGATGCAAAAAAACGGTCAGGTATTTCAAGTCAACTAGAGAACGCCAGCGCTGGTTCAAAAGAGTGCAAGCTTAAATTCTATAACTGCATGCGTCGAGTCAGTCGTAATTGGGCGCTGGGAATAAAGATAGACGTACATAGATGACACGTGATGTCACTTAACACAACGAAACCTCATGGTTCCGTGCAACTCTTCACACAGCTGAAACTTTATATATAGACCAAATTGTGATTTTAAACTCATAATCTGCATTGATTTTACTGATAAACTAACGAGCGGTCTCTACCCAAAACATCTTGAACCCTTTCAACTTCTGCTCCTGGTTCCGCTTCCGCTTCCGCTTTCAATCACCAGGTATGCGCCAACCATGTTTAACAAAGCCCGTTTCTAAGAATAAACTGCTAATCCGTGCGCCGCTTGAACCGAGCATAACAAATCGTGAAGCTTCGTAGAGCATTTCCCATGCATGTACCTCTCTATAACGAGCCAGACATCTCCAAGACGTGATTCTAGGCTCAATCAATTTTAGCGTTGGCCAAACTTCGGGCTGCTGGGTTGCTGAGATTGTTCACAGGCTTCACGCCTCTGTATTTACCCTGCTTTCGAAGACGTTTTCGTGCCACCATCACAGGGACCGAGCTCTTGGTCACCAGATAGTTGGAGAATGATCCCAGAATGACACTGTCTCTTGTTAGCTGCTGTCGTTGCCCCGATAGTTGAAACTTCGCTGAATTTAACGTACCCCTTGAGTGCACTCCTGCCACGACTTCCTATGACGACAAGAGTTGGGTTAACATGGTCGATGACCTCTGTGATCAAGTGCTTTGGGTTCTTGCAATGCAATACTTCCACGATAACTCTGACCTGAAGCGTCGTCTTTCGCAGAAGACGGAGCACCTTGTCTGTGATCTCCTTGACTGCTCGGCGTCGCTCTTCTTCCGCCCTACCCCTTTCTCCTCGACTTGAAGGCGCGGGAGATGTGTTTGGAGTGTTGTTCTTGGAGGAGTCTCCTCGAATAGAATTCCTCACGAAATCTGGGACAGCAGACATGGAAGGCGCAGCAGATCTTGAGTTTGCTACCGTGTTAATAGCTGCTGCTTGCTCTCTCATAGCCTTCGGATCATCTGGAACCGAGTTGTCGACCCCTCCAATGCCGGTCTCCTCGTCCACGCAGTAAATGCATAACAAGGTATCACCGTCTCGTAGGACCGTTCCAATGGCCCATTCGAGGGCATGTGTCGATTCGTCACTCAGATCCGATGCAACCAGATACTTTCGCAGACGGTGGTGTTCCTCCTCGGCTTGCTGAACAATTTTGTTGAAGTCGCCACGATAAATCATACGGATAGCGCGGTGAGACTCAGGGGTGGAGATAACACCCGACATCGAGCAGGAAAGATTTTGAGCCCGCTTGATATCATCCATGTCTGCCTCCTCATCTGAATCGTTTGCAGAAGCCACTGTTGACATTTGATCGTAAGCAGTCTTAGGATGCACACCGCCGCCTTTGTTCAGCCGCGTGTTCTCGCCCAGAGGAGTGGTAATCTTGATTTCTGGCTCATCGAGTAGAGAACGGTACCCAGGTTGCTTCGCTGCAACTGTTGTCCCTGATACCAAGTTAGCATCACCGACTTGAGGCGAGACGAAGGGTAGCTTACGCTCTTCCTCTGCAGCAGCGAGGAGACTCATTGATTTTCGTCGCTCCTTATTTGGATCGTCTGCCGACCCACCAATTGCATCGGGGTTAAGTGACCTGGGAGCCTTCTTACGACCACGATCTTCATCATCGGATGAGTAAGCCTCATCTTCCTCACTTGAGCCAAGGTGCTCGCCGTCAGGGCTCAGGTAGTCTTTGATCATCCTTCCACTCTGAGCATCCTCGCGGTTGCGCCTGGGCAGCTGAGACAAGCTACCACCTGCGTAAGCTAGGTTGGCATCGGATAACCTTCGATATGCATTGCTGATATCCACAATCCGGCCATCATCAAGCATGGCCTTTCCTGGCGCTAATACTTGTGTTATGGGAGCTGGAGACCTAGACCTTGACCCCAGCCGATTGTGAGGAGATTTTGATTTCTGATTGCTGCTGCTACCGCCAAACCAGGAACGCCTGCCATCACTTTCTCCGGGGATTTGCAGGCCACTGAGATCAGCGTTGCGGAGTGCCTCACTCAGAGCATTCGCAGATGGCTTCCTGCCACCCTGCGTGTTTCTCTTGGGAAGTTGTTGGCCACTATTGCGCGTAATAATATCTGAAAATTGATACCCGGCGGTAGGGTCATTACGTGCAGCAGCAGCTCTAGGTCCAAAATCGACGGGGTTCGAGGCTGCATCAGAGAAGCTGCGAGTGTGTCCGACGGTACTGGGTGCGAGAGTCGCTTTGGTCATGACTGGAGAATTAGGAGTCGTGCTGGTCCCGGAAGGCCTCGAGGGTCCAGCGAGAGGGGTGTCAGTATCTAACATGCTTCGGTATTTTGACGGCGGGGGAGAACTGGTGTCCAGCATACTCCGCACAGTCTGCCGCGGCGAGCTTGGTGTTGGCTGATCGTCGACATCCAACATACTCCGAACGGGAGATCGAGGGGTGGCATAGGGTGAAGCGGATCGCATGGCTCCTGGCATGGATGACTCAGGACGAGGTCTATTCTCGAGCAAGGCGAGAACTTCCTTACGCTCCATGTCGAGCATAGCCTCGATGCTCATGGGTTGCTGGTTGTGCGACATGATGGCGGCAAATTCGAATCGAGATGTTCTTATTCAGAGAGTAGACAATGTTTGTAAGAAGGGTGAGATGCGACGAGAGCTCAACCAAACGGTGTCGAGGATTGCGCCCACAAAGATGAATAGTCTGGTGGGGGTTCCGTAGGCAGATGTGAGATGCCTATGCAAGTGTGATACAATGCGGCATTGCGCGTGGTCAAGAATGAATGCGTATATGTTGTATCGTCTCTCAAATTGGTTCTGAGTCGATGCTGATTATAATCGATGGTGATGTCGGTAAGCGTTGGGATAAATGATAGTGCTCGAACTCAGGGCGGTACGTCAGAGGCAACTCGGTGAAACTGGTGAGCGCCCAATAGCGGCGTAATGTTCTGAGTTCGCAAGGTCGCAATACCAAAAAGAACGGCGGAGGCAGTTATGCGGGAGTCAATGCAGCGGTAATTCTTGCTTCGTTGTGTGACGGGGATAATGAAGCTGAGTATGAAGAGGAAGAGGAAAAGAGAAGAGGGGAGAGGAGAAAGGTTGACGTGCACTTGTACCGTAGCGGTAGTGGCAGTGGCAGTGGTAGTAGCAGTGGGATCTACCTTACCTATGGAAGTAGGGAAGGTAGGCTCTGGGGAAGTAGTGGCGTGGAGTCTAGAGTTTAGAGGTGTTTGAGCCCAGAGCCCAGACCGAAGCGGCGCAGCAACCCCCAATTTGGATCCCGTCACAGAAGTGTGGAAGATCACCGGGTTAGTGGGGTAGACGCAGCTACACCTGGGATGGAGTAAAGACGGATGAAAACAGTTGGGAAGGCTTATTATCAAGCTTAAGTGAAGGAAGCTCAGAGAAAAAGGTAAAGAAACGGCGTGAATGACTCTCGATATGTTACCGTTCTTCATAACAAATCTTACCAAACATCGACGCTATCTCGGACTGTTTCTTCCCTCCGTTTCTTTCGCCCTGAAGTTGGGCACTAAAGATCCGACTAGCATTTTAAGGTCAGTGCCTGTGACAACCCTCATTATGGTAATGATGTGCGTAAGACGTCGGTTAAAGCATTTTAAAAGTGGACGGCGTCACCACTACTGCGTGAGGTTAATCGATATCAACTCACCAACCGAAATTAAAGAGGCCCAAAGGATATGCTTGGATGATGGGGAAGAAAGAATGAGAAAGCCCAACAAGGTCTTTGTTTTTGATGATTCAACAGAGTTTTCAAGCTCAAGTTGACATACTCAACCCCAACTGAGGCCTCCCTTGACCAAACCATCGAGTGATTGTGTCGTCATGTGAAAGCATCATTCTGCCACCTCTAAAATCGATGTTTTATCATTGGTAACTGATTTCTCACCGGCGTCGGATTCGATCTGGGGCTCTATGAGAATGGAATGATTTTCTATTCATATGATGCTCTGCGTAAAGAGAATCTCCGGAATTATATTCAGCCCTGTTGATCCATAAATCCCCAACTCAGTCGTGTTCGGATGCACCTAATCATCAATTTATCTTGCTGGGTAAGCATAATCAGTTTTCGCATAGAAGGACCGAATGTTTCCATGCCTTACTGAGCCTCGTCTACTACTCAAAATTTAAGCGACTTTTATTTCGCTACGAACTGAGAATACTCCGTACTTGTCAGAGCATTCCGTTCTCTCTAAGCGATTCGGGTGTCGCTGCACTCCGGATCCGGGGTCGGGCTCTCGGCAGCTACCGAGGTTTCCTCCGATATCTTCGGCTTCCGTTCCCACCATACGACGGCGCCAATGAGAGAATTGGCACAGCCCCAAGCCATGCCTTGACTCATATAATGGCGCCGAAACAGTCAGAACTCTGCTACAAGACCGCATTGTTGAGCTTGGAGATTCGGGACAGTCTGTGTATTCCCCTGAATGGCAAGTTGGGCACAAGGTACTCCGTACAGTAACGTTAAATGCGTCTTTTCATCAGTATCTTGATATAGTTACATATTTTGCACATCTACTATACATCCAGAGGACCAGGCGTTCCATTTGCACCTCGTCTATATCTACATCTTCTTCTTGACCTTGAGCTTGTTAGATCCAACATTAGCTCGTGCTGCTGTACCCAGCTTATGCACCACCTTTCGCTTTTCCCACACACCCGAACGCCCCTCAACAACTGCAACGATCTCCTCAGCAATCCTGTATGGGAACTGCTTGCGTCCACTGCCCTTGGAGGGCTTCTTGTTGATCACGTCCAGAATCCACTTGAACGCTACTCGTCGTCTCTGCCTCACACCTAGGGGCACGGGAAGTTCAAGTGCACGGCCACCACCACCGGCGCCGGCCACGTTGCGGATTTTGAGAAGAGGGGCCACCGAATCTACGGCAACTGTAATGTACAGGATCGGGTTGAGAGGGAGATGTGAGGCCGGTGGAGTTCCGGGTAGTAGAGGGTATTTCGGGCTATAGATCGGAGGTGGTGCAGTTCGGAGGTAGTTCATGACGATGGCCATATTCTAATTCATGGATTAACCAATTGCCTCCATTTTCATTTTGTGGACGAAACTTACTCGTTGAGCAACACTGAGCTTACCGTCCCTCATGAGGAGTCGGGTAATTTGCTCCAACACAGGGTGATAACGTTTCTTCAGATTGAATCCTTGCGGCCACGGCCTCTTGGGGAGACCAAACTTGTGTCCTGGGTTTTGCATCTCTGTGCTGTCCGTAGCCTCCAACTCGGACTTCTCTGCTGCTGCAACGAGAGCTTCAGCCTTCTCGGCCGAAGGAATAGTACCCTCCCGGTAAAGAATCTCCTCCTGTGCCGGTGTCAGGCCACCCTCAACACCCCCAAGTGAGCTGGTTTGTGTGCGGCCACCGAAAAATAATTGTTCGAGTGTCGCATCGTCGATAACTTCGGCACTGGACGTCGGAGCAGTTACCTATATCGCAGCTCATTAGCTGCGAGACACGGAAGCTTTTGTTCAACCAAGTCCTACCTCAACCTCTCCATTTTCTGCTGCCGACACTCCCTCCTTCGATTCTGAGCCAACCTGGGAGTTCTGAGCCTCTTCAGAGTTATCAATTGCCTTTGGAGGATGATCGTTTCCTTCGCTCGAATACCATCTGCTGCGTGGAAGAGACTGGATGAATGGGGCTGGTCGAGGGGCGACAGGTCTAGATCGAATTGCGAGAGCTCTACATGCGCCCCAAATACTCGTTCTTGGAGACATGACTGAGCTCCGCGTTGCTAGCAACGTTCTTGGAGCAGAAATTATAACAGCCTCGTGGCTCTTGTGATCCGACTGTTAGTCTAATTCGCGATGCAAAATTCCCAGAATGACGGATAAGCAATAATCCGAGAGTTGATGCTTACATAACCATATCTGAACCTCAATATCAACAACACTCTGGGGGAGCGAGACAAGAATTGAACAACTTGAGTTCACATTGACTCAATATTTTAGAAAGGGAATTGAATGTAGTCTGGTATTGTGATTCTGAACGTGGGAGGTGCTCGTGGCTGAACTTGAGCTCGACTCTCGCGATATGAAGACATTGAGCTGCTTGGATTGGACCATGAAACTGGCGCAGTCCGCTCACAACAGCTATGGTAACAACTCAATGAAAAACATTCTGGAGCCATTGATGCTTTCTTCTTGTCAAGAATCAAAATCATGCAGCTTACTTCAGCTACCCAACTGATACTTGGTAGGTGTTCATAACACAAGTGAGGTCGCACTGAGCCTCATTCCTATGCTGTGAAATCCCGAGGCCGGATCGACAGTAGAGTAGAAAACCAGTCGGCATTTATAAACTGCCGTTTCGTGTGACCTGCTCATGCTGTACAACCTACGCTGTGACTGAACGTGGCTGTACCGAGGGTGGGGGTACACAACATTGCTTGAGGGTGAACTTCCCTTTCAGGAGGGAACTGTATGTGAGAGAACGACGTTGAGAATTTTGAAGTCTCGATGCACTGACTGCATTGCATAGGAATGCTGCGAGATATGCTGATAGGCCCCGAAATGAACCCCCCTTGACCTCACAGCAAGGAACTTGTTCGGGTATTCCACGTAGGTATTAATGACTGAACATCCCAAATACCAAAGGATCGAATCAAACTGTATAGTTCAAAAAGTCTCCGTCTGCTGTCATACGTGCATTTTTAAACCTCTACAGAGAGCTCATTAGTAGAGACCCTCAGTGTAACCGACTCCGTCAAACACCAAACAAGAACTGTAATAACCGACATATCCTACCCTTTTCCTCAAGTCATACATGAAAACATCCGACTTTCGCCCTCCGACCCAATCCATAAAATACAATCCAAGGTCTTGACCAAGGGGTCAATTGTTCCAAGCACTGAGAGCGTAGTGACCATAACCTTGCCCGTTTCGTAAGTTTTGTTACCAAACTCCAGGTGCTTGATTCGAAAGAGAGAAGACTAAAAGGAAATCATAATAACACAAGAAACATAACTCCTTCGTTCACAAATGGCCAGACCACCATTTTCGTAGATGTCAGTGATGCTTGAACGGGTTAAGCATATGAAAAAGGAGTGCCCCCCACATCGTAAGTCTACCAACCCCATTGCTGGGTGGGAGAACTAGATTCAGATCCAGTCAACCACTTGACGGCACACTCGGCAGCATCTTCTCTAGCATTGTTAAGGTTCTTGCCGTCATACCAGAAACGAGCTGCAAGAGTTTTGCCATGGACGGTCACTCTGCTAGACCATGCAGTTCGGCCACCTATAAGAGTTTGAGTTCAGGCCCAGAACATATAAATCATCTTAATGATTGGCATACCTCGACGATCTGACACAATTTGAAAAACCGGGGGACGCAACTGAGCATCTCGGCAAACGCCTGATCAGTAGTCAGAATGGAAAGTTTGTGCCAAGGGGAGGGTGGGGGTTTCCATACTGTCGAGCTGATCTTGCCAGGGGCCAGTAGGAGTGGCATTTTGGACCTCCATTTTGGTTCTGGACTGTTTGTAACAGGATAGAGATTGGTGTAAGATAGTTGGTAAGAACACTGATTTTTCTGAGACCAGAGAGTTGGAGTTGAACAAGGTTGGTGTACCAGGTCTGAATAACCAAAGATCGAATGAAGCCTACTCAAGAACGAATTTGAAGCTGAGACGACTGATGAGAACACCAAGGGAGGAAACGATGAGCTTTATACGTTCAGATGAACCAAGCTGTGCGTAGCCACAGGGTCAGAATACGCTGGGTGTGAGGTTTTCCAAGAACAGGGCGTCAACAGGTTTCCTGTAGAGTTGCCCAACGCGTGATGTAGTTGAGAGGCCCGAAAGGTAAGACGAAGGCGAACAGATAGGTTGGGCCCAGGATTCCGGGACGATGATGTGGCAGGATAGGATTAGATGCCGTTCAACGGGAAGGGTGACCGAGGCGGCAATGCAGGCTTCAAGTAGACGAGAAAAAGCTTGTGTGAGGCTAAGTTGCAGATGATCAAGGATCAGAGGTTTGAGGAGACTGGAGTAGTATACGGCATTGCAATGCAAGTAAATTAGATCAACACAGTCACGGAGAGGACATGGAGAGGAAGGGTCAAGAGAGTAGATTGAGGAGAAATTAGTTATAAATAATTAGTATGAAGGATGTGAGCCACTATGTGAGCTTGTGCTTTGACGAGGAGGTGGGAAGGATTGACAAGCGAAACCTCAAAAAAGAAAGACCTGAAGTTTCTGCTGGCAAGAAAGCAAGCAAGCAACTAACTAACTAGCTAGCTACCTACGCAGCAAGCGTACGTACTATTCATCAATACGCACTACTAGACTATGGATGGCCCTGGAGCTTGGTAGATGGGGCTCCAAGTTGGGTTTGCTTTTTCTTAGCCCCTTGGAGGAATTGGAAAGGGTGGGATTTGGTACATTGGGTCCAACTTCAAGTTCACGATGGGTGTGTGTGAAGTCGTTCTGACCTCAAGATGGGCCGTGCCGGCTCCCGTCAGTCTAAGACGGATGACAACGGTAACGGCAACGGGTGCGGGAGCGGGTAGAAAGGCGAGATGCTGAAGGCGTTCTACACATAGCGAATCGGTCAACTGAGGCCTGACGAGGCTGACCTGGAGAAGACAATCGAAGACCTGTGAATGTGCGCCCAAGGATACGGGGACAAGTGGGAATGGAAGCAAAGAAGAAAGGAAAACAAGGGGGCGTGCGGTCCAGGTCATTTTCGAGGGCGTCGATAAGAGGCTCGTCTCGTGGCCGTGGAGCTTGTTCTGTCTGCTAGGCGCAAATGTGCAAGGGGATAGTCAAGAAATGGGGACCAAGATCACAGCGGATATGTACACGCGCATGCATCCTTGTGGTAAACTAAGCTAAGTGCTTGATTTGGAAAGGCTGAAGGTTACTGGCACGCTGAACCAGGTAGGAAAAAGCAAAGGGAAGCAGAGCAGAGCAGAGGAGAGCGAAGCAAAATTGGCTGGACGGTGGACGCCCAACACCAAGGATAATAGTAATACACAACCACAAAACGATTGAGGAGACAAGAAAAGAAAAAATCACTATGAGGCTGACCAGCCATGACGGAATAAACACGAAGCAGGAAGACCACGTCCTGTGCTTAGCCTTGGAAACGCGAAAAGAGACGACAAGAGAGAATACTACCTACCAATCGAGTGTGACGCAGAGGATTCTCACTTCTGGTGATGATGTGCAGGATGAGGTGTCGTGCTTGAGATGATGTCGCACACGAGCATCAAGTGCAGTTTTTTTTGGTCTGCAGGCACGCGACAGGACCGGTAACTATACGTGATCGTTGGGCGTCTGTTTGAGGAGGAGATTTGGGCAAAGTTGATGAGAAAACAACCCCTGTTGGCACCGTCAGTCCTCTTGAGATAACATTTAACATGGCCACGTCAAGCGAAAGCTTCAGCCAGCATCTTGAGGCAGAGGCCAGCTGAGGCAGGGCATGGCATGGCAGCCCAGTCCAGAATCCAGCTCAGGGGATCAAGACAGGCGACCAATAGGGCCTTGTTGGCTAAAAGCCGAAATCTTCAAGGATATAATTTGTCGATGAGATCTGTATCGATATAACAGGCAAAGGACAATGAAAAGACTCGGGAAAGGCTGATGAGGGAGGGCCAAGGACAAAGAAGGGACTCGTAACTACGTGGCATCCATCCATGGCTTTGACCTTGGATTGTCTGTCTGTTGTGCTCTCCTCCTTTATTTCTCATCTCGTTTGTCTCTGACAGCTTGTAAAATTTGACGTCGTCCTTTTCGTTTCTTTTTTTTCTCTGCTGGTGGATGGACGTGCTGTGAAGATCACCGTGATAGCCTGCCTAGCCTGCCATGATCCCGGCTTTCAGCAGCCTTTACCCAGCAAAAACCTCCTTGAATGCTCCCCTAGCCAGGATCCAAGCAGCCCGGATCTAGACAAGCTAGAGTTCTCTCCACCGACCATCCGCTATCAAGGGTGCTCGTACCTTGGACTAAGCCCCCGAAAGCACTAAAGCAAGCCCGATGAGATGGTGACATGTGACCTAGTGTCAAGCTCTACAGCACTACCTAGTCGCCTAGCTCGTGTCTTCATCACAGTTCAGAGATCAGACCTCCATAAAACAAAGCAACAACACGTCCAAGTCCTTCACTCTCGCTAAGATCAACATCATCTCCTTTCTAAACCCCGATCGCTAGTTGACATCTCCCTACACATGAACCAACGTTGGATCAAGCATCGCTACTGCATCCACTCATAGCTGCAGTCATCAACTACCGGGGTCTTTGCGCATTGGTCTTGAGTTCTTTGGCTACACCGGGACTGTTCACAGGGAAGTGGTACCCTACATATCATGACATGACATGTGCGGCACTATGCAGTAGCTTGGTGATGATCTTGGTGTACATACTCCGTACTCTGGATTTTCATGGCTATTGTAAGGGATGGATTAGCCGCGTCTTGCGACTGACATCAGGACCCTGGGCAATCTGCTATTACATACCTGATCACCGAACCAGCCACCAACCTCACTTACACTGATCTAGGGGTTCACAACTTCAATACTGTCCGGATGACATCGAACGTCCCTTGATTCATAAGCTTCCTGACCCAATTATTTGGCCAATATTTACAGAATAAAGTTGGCTCCTTCGGAAAGCGGAGATAAGTACTGTAGTAGTGCACCGCAACCGCGTCTTCTTCGGGTCCGTAACCATACATTTTGGTCAAAGTGTATTCAAATTGATGACAAACAACTTACAGAAGCCCCAAGCGCTTCAATCTCAAAGTGCCGGAGGACTTATTAGTGGCTACTGCATCTTTGACGCTCCAGTTTGACTGCCGAACCCGCTGCGTCCGTCTTTCTCGGGAAACTGGCCTATTCCAGGCTTGAAGCTGATGACATATCGAACCCCTGCAAACAACAGGACCGTCACTAGCCTTTCACTTCGAGCTTTTCTGCTTTTCCATGAGTCTATTCCGACTAGCAGATGCTAGCATTCGCCTCAGTCCGTTGTAACTTGTTGGTGTATTTTTATGTCGTATCGTCGACTCCAGGCCCGAGCCTTGTCTGAAGCTGACTGCAGGCGTCTGACTCGACTACCCTGGCCAGACTCGCAATGTTCAAGGCCTGGTGACACAAATGGGAGCTGCAAAGAACTGGCCCGGTCTAATTGTGCAGTAGGCACAACCCCGATTGTCTGAGCATTTGCTATACACCTGGGGACAACGTAGTTTTCTCGCTTTGTTTCCACATTGAAGCGGCAACAAAGCCAAAAGAGTCACGGAGCCTGACATACCTATCCGTACATACTGGATAGTTACCAGTCAAAGCGACGAACGAGCCGTGCCGGTCTTAGTGTACCAGCTGCAGCGGTTCAACTCCACGTCAACATACCCTCATCCCACGCTTCAGATCACCGTAGCAGGAACTGTTGTCAGCTTGGGCACTGACCGGTGTGTCGCCTGTTACTAAATCGAGTATATGGAGATTCAGCGTGGCAGACCGGTCAAAGACTTTGCCGCAATGCAGTGTCTTTAACCCGGGTTTGCGATCTCTGAAAGCCTTATGGATCAGTCATGCAGAGCAGGGGAATCGTGATGAGACTACGTACGTACATACCATACCTTATTAGACCATCCTTGACAGACAACCATACAAACCTTGCAGCAGCTTGTGTGACAAGCCCTGCAAGCTCCTCCTGATTGATCCGGGTATCGGGTCCGTGCCGCGCCTATCATGGTGGCCTCACCAACCAATCACTATCGTGGAATCTCAAAGACAGGATCCACAAAGCTCTTGTTCTTCACTGACCGGTTGAAAACTTTGGAATGGAAAAAGATACAAAGTGACCTCCATTAAGCCAACTTTTTCTCTCCTTGCCTCCTTGCATGCCGTACACGGTACAGCACTGCACCTCGCCGTTTTAGACCACTTTGCTGCTGTGCGGCGGCTTTCTCTTCTCAGCCTTGGCATTGTTTTCAGTATGTAGCTATCCTTGGTATTGATAAGCAGCCTTCCAGATAGGTATCTAGGAGAAGCAAGGCCCAAAGTTACAGAGGTCAAGTGTAGTGCACACATACACAGAGCGAGGTATTTGGCCGAGCTTGGAGACTGATCATCCATTTCGCCGAATTGCCATCACCTACTGTCAACGCTGCGAAACGTCGATTGATACACAAAGCATTTGCATTCGTTCTTGAATAAGTGTCGCTCGTCGAAAAGCTCGATTGCAGTCCCAAGAGGTTACCTGATGCCCGAGCTGGTGCTTCAACTTCACTTATCGGTAGGACAGCCTGCATGTATCTCGTCCAACACCACCACGATGATCTTATTACGCAAACTCATGGTACATGTTGTCCGTGGTGTTGGTGTACCAGGTGTACAAAGTGAAGAATTCAGAGAATGTCATCATGGAGACAACGCCGAATTCCCGAGCGAGAGTTCATGCAACTGTCGAACGTCCCGAGATCAAGGAGCAGCAACGTATTCGAAAGCTCCTCTCGCATTACAGTTTTCTTGGCACTTGTCATTCTACAACTACCTACATAATCATTGTCATCCACTGACAAACTTCTTCATCAACAACGACACCCAAACGTAGCGAGCTCACAGATGGCTTCGGGGTGTATTAGTTGATGCGTAAAAGATCAGCGAATTATGTTATCGTTTAACCAAAGGTGAGATGAAGGAAAGTAAACCCCTTTAGAGAGAGGCACATAGGTTCATGTATCGACTTGCAAATTCAACCGCATTAAATTATGTACATGAAGTCATGTAAAAATACAAGAATGGGGTCCAAAGTCTAATGCAGGGTGTTCGTAATAATAATACAATCAGAGACTATATCCCTATCGCTTTCTCTCGGGCCAAGCATCCGCAAGACCCTCATAGATCGTCACATTGCTGAAAGACACCTCGCCACTTCCTTGATGGAAGAAGCGAATGTCGGTCGAATCGGCATACCAAGAACTGAAAAGTCAGCAAGTACCACAGCATCAGGGGATATTCTAACTTACCGAGCCCAGGTGGCAACTCCAAATCGATCGTTGGCATGGACCTCAACGATGGCATTATCCACGACAATAGTAAGATCAAGTGTCTCAATCTTCTCCTCATCATCAACCAGAACGTCAAAAAGACGGAGTCGACCAGCTTCAGGACGGGCGTCAATGTCGCTAGTTGTAAGGGCTGCAGCACTAGTGTTGCTGCGATCTATGATGATAGATTCGTTGGAGAACTGGTAGTAAATAGTGGTGGACTCCTTTTCAGAAGCCAGAATCTGGAAACCAGCCTTGAGGTCCGAGCCGCGGGCAGATTTGGGGAATGAGATAGAGCTCTTGAGGACGTAAAACTTGGACTCTGGGTTACGGTCGAATGTAGTTGATCCAGCCTTGCTGATGTTTCGGCCCGGTTCAACAAAAGACGTCTTCTTTGTGAATGCAGCCATAGGCTCCCGAGCAATGACCTGCTTTAGAGTAGCAAGTTCCAAAACACCCGACTCGTTTCTCTCAACACGCCAGGATCCTTCTTCGCGTGAAAGCTCATTATCGACGACGTTGCTGATCTTGCCGACTGTAAGCTCTCTGGGGAGGAGAAGAGACCCAGTCCAATTCTGCTGGGGAGTAGGGAAATACTTGAGATCGCCGTAGTAATCCCCAGTAAGCCAGAGGTAGCTGATGAATCGATCTGGAGCACCGCTCTTGGACGATGCCTTTGAGTCCGAAGGGAGGTATTTGCCAGCCGCGGCGTAAGCAGATCGTCCCCAGTCAAGCTTGCCAACCATCGAAGGAGTAAACTTTGGCTTCCCGTTATCCAGGGATATGTTTCCTGCAGCCCAAAGCATGTCGCGGAAAGACGAAACCTGAGGAACAATTGGCTTTTCCTGCCACTCTGCTCCAAAGGTGATGAATGTCTCGCCCTCAGAGTTATACCCCTTTTCATCAATACTGAAGACATTGGCAACTTCAAAGTTGAAACCGTAACGTCCTGCCCAGAGACCATCACCCCATGTGGTGTTGGCCTTCTCATGCCACCACTCGCCGAGATACTCCCAATACTGAAACTCGGGGTCGTGCTGACGATAGAGGAACATACTAGGGCCCTTTTGATGGACACCACCAGAAATGACGCTGTACCAAGTCCCTGACTCGCTTTCCAGAAGGCTGTCAAGATCTTCGTTCTGGAAAACGAAGGGATCACGGAAGGCCGTCACGTTGAGAGCAAAAGGAGGTGCTGAGATCGCAGGGCCCTGTCGTAGCTTGGTGAAGTTGCGGCCTCCATCCTTTGACACAGCGAGGGACTGCGTCTCACTACCGCGGGTGTAGTTGATGGTCCAATGGATGGGGAGGTAAGATACAGAGGTGTAGAAGAGTGTAGGCGTGCCATTGATGCCCTTGGGTATAACGGATCCGTCAAAGACTGCCACAGGATCATTTAGACCTCCTGTCCGAATGAAAGGAGCGCCTCCGGGGTTGAGATCTCGATATGTCACGAGATCATCCGTCGTAGCGCCCGAAGCACCCTCATGGAGATATCCAACATGGAAGAGTCCAGTCTTGGGGTCAGTGTAGTGCATGCAAGGATCTCCAATCTGTCCAGTAGGGGGGAGTACGTGAGCTCGAGGACGCCATGTGTTGTAGATGGTCAGATTGGCCAGAGTGCTGAGATTTGGGGGAGCGCGGTTATAGTCAAGCTTTGGAGTCGATGGCTTGGCCCAGGCAAGAGAGCCAGCCGTCAAGAAGAGTGAGAACTTCATGATGTACTCTGCAACGGTTACATGCAGGTGAACCTCAAAATCGTGGAGCCACTGAAACTATATATGCCCATCACAACGTACCATACCAACTGCTGTCGCCCCGACAAATAGTGAGGGGAAGGGTAACATCGTCATGAGAAGCCCAAGAAGCTTCACTTGAACTAAACTCGGCGATACCACGGCGTCAAAGAACACCTGAGAATTGGACGTTCAGGCCTTGAAAAGATGGGTTGAACCTGGGAATTCGGAGATTTGCGGAGTTTGTGTGGGGAGATCGACAGTCTTTCTTCCTAGAGAACCATGGTGTTGAGGTTCTAGTGACGTATGCTCAATAGAAGAGACGCTTGGCAGATGGCACTAATGAATTATGCTTTCTTCGCGAAGAGTTTTAGAATCGAGGCTGACGGTTTGGTATGATTAACAAATGCCAATAGAGACCACTACATAAGGTGGTTTGGGGAATCAAGACAATCGAATGACATATGGAGTCCAGAGTTTATATGCGGAGCCACTGTCGGACCGAGGGACAATACCACTTCCCCATATCTCCAAGCATGGACCGTTACAATGTAACGAGCATGGGAATTAGACTCAAAAACAGCCTTGTTTTTACCCAAGTAAATGGCTCGTCTGGAGACTTTTACGTACAGAAGCTGATCCCTTCTAGTTTCGAAAGCCGACGATTTGCCTTAAAGGCCAGCTCGTAAGCCTTAGGGAGCAAGAAAACACTAGGCCTAAGTTTAGTGTGACAAAATAAATTCCACAAAAGGTATCCTAAACTTATCCTAAATTTATACTAAGTTACCTAAGTCTTTTTATCAGTCAGGCTTAAGGTCCCGCCCGAGTTTTATTTCCTCCTTGGGTTCCGTGTTTTAGAGCATCTTCGGATAATTTTAGTATACCTTTAGGCTAACTTTCGAGACCTCATCATAAGTTGTCTAAATACAGCCTAAAGCTTAGAGAAGGTCTGTTCAACGCCTTACAAAGTTCTCTAGGATACCAATAGGCTCGTCCGGTCAGTTTATTTAGAGTATAGAACGCTTATTGGCCAATTTATAAGGAGAGATTTGGAGATACTTGGTGCTGACAGATATATGTTTGTCTTATCTAGGTGTCCTATTTACCAACGCCGAATCGTGTATGAACCCAGCAGACCACCTTCGAAGAACTTCTGTGCAACTGTAACCCTCAAGTCCCGAAAGGGTGCCAATACAATCGTCTTACATACTTCCAGCCACAACTAAGCCTTGGCGACCTCATCAGAGGCAGTAGATTTCCTGAGAAGCTTCATCTCCTTCTGGATTTCTCGAGCTCGCTGGACACCGAAGCCGTGCTGGAATATCTCTCGAATATCCTCGAGAGTCATGCCCTTAACTTCAGGGTAACAGAAGTAGATGCAAACCCAGCCAAGGATGCAGATGGCAGCATAGAAACCAAAAGCACCAGAGGGGGTGGTATTTTCCATCTGGGTAAGGAATGTCGAAGACACAATGATGTTGGATCCCCAGCAGGTCATAGTAAGCATCATGGTTCCCATAGCTCGGACCTCCATTGGGAAGAATTCGCTTGAAAGCCAAGCAGTGTTGCCGATACCAGAAGAGTAGAATCCGACAAATATAACCATGCTGACAAGGACCACAATAGCAGGCCAGCCGATCTTGGCATCGGATGCCAGGGACAAGTCATGGTTGATGGGGATGTACTTGAAGCACACAGCAGCAACAACGAGAGCGAGACCCATGAAAGGAACTGTGCAGATCAAAATTCTTCGGCGGCCGGCACGGTCGACAAGCATGAGGTTGACCCAGGTGAAAATGAAGTTTGTGGCAGCAATTATGGTACCCACAGCGACCGGGTTGGAGAAACCAACGAGAGAAAACAACAAGGGAGAGTAGTACATGAGAGAGTTGAAGCCGCTGAGCTGAGAGATAGCCATGAGTCCACAGGCAGATACGAGAGCTCGGAAGTTTGCGGGGCTGACGTAGAGCTGCTTGAACACCCACCACTGAGACTTGCCAGCGTTAAGAGACTTGGCCTCATTGACGTGGTATATGAGATGACGGATCTTGTCCTGAACCTGTTGCTCGGTACCATTGGGAAAGATTCGTCGGATGACTGCCGCCGCCTCTTCTGGCTTCCCATGGTAGATGAGTTGACGAGGAGACTCAGGGCAGAAAGGGAGAAGAGCGGCTAGTATGATAGCAGGGATAGCACCGCCGCCTACCATGTATCGCCAGCCAGATGAGACACTAGCAAAGGCTGCCCCAATACCATAACTGACCAGCTGACCACCAGTGATCGACATATTATCAAGACCGATCATACGTCCTCGATACTTGCTCGGTGCACACTCGGCAATGTAGAGAGGTATAATCATTGCAGCACTGCCAACGCCGAATCCAACGATCAGACGGCCAACAGTCATCTGAGCGACCGAGAAAGAAGCAGCCTGGACGATGGCACCGACAGTGAAGAGGACACAGCCCACATAGATAGCAACCTTTCGTCCGTAACGATCAGCAGAACAGCCTGCAAAGATGGCACCCAGAAAAGCACCACCGGAGGTGATCGAGGTAATGAGTTCTTTCTCCTGAGACGTAAGAGTCTTGCCGAGGTCTTGGTGGATGTAGACCTGTATCCCACGTCAGTATCTGGGCAGCAAATCAAAAGAGAGCCAGGGAGAGAGGCAGAACATACAAGAACAGCGGATATAATTCCGGTATCATAACCAAACAGCATGCCACCGATGGCAGCAGTGATACTGATCAGCCATGAAAACTTACCGGTTTCGGTCTGCTCGATAGAGTCGAGATCATCGATGTTAATGTTGACTTCATGAATGGAATTTGGGGAACCGGTATCCTCGAGATGCTCGAGATGTTCCTTGGTATCAGCCTTGGACATGGTGCCGATTGGAGTTGTTCAACACGTTCTGTTGGCGGAGGTGCAGGAGTTTTGGGGAAACTTCAGTTCTCTATGAAGAGTACCAAGGAAATCAAGAGATGTTAGAAGGTTACTGAATATCTCTATAGATATCCAGAGAGGTTTGAAGAATGAGAAGATGGGGTTTGATGCTGATCTGGAAAAAGAAGCAATTCAGCTGATATTCGAAGGTCTTATATATCAAACATCCCAGGTAAGCACACCACCAAACCAGGATTCGGGCTTGATACTCCTTACTACTCCATCATCTGTAGCTGATGGTAATGAGGGGATGAATATTTCCCTTTCAGAAAAACGTGGAATGACTAACATGGTCACAGTCTCAACGCCTTGACGGCTTGCCCCCCCGGATTACACTAACGAGCGGCATTTAGACCAGAATCCCCAAGGCCGAGGACTCGATTGATTGGTTGATCAAGGAATCTAGACCATGCTAGGGAGGCTCGATGTGCGTCAGTCCCCAGATTACCGACTGAAACCATCACCCGCCCCATGGGGAGAGCCTGTCTGTTCTCCAGTGACGTTCAGAGAGTCTGATGTTAAACTTTGGGGCTAATTGGATGGCCGCTGATTCGCCTGTTCAATAGGTAGGTAGTGCCCACTCATTGCGGGCTGCTCCTGCCTTTTTTGACCAAGAAAGGCAACTGCCCTTTTCATCAACTCTGGGTCATAATCCCCTCTCTTCTTGTCTCACCCTTCAATTCTCCTCCTCATCATCAAAAGTTTTGGTTTTGGAACGGGCCGTTTTCTCGTTATTGATACCCGCTGTCCCCTGGTAACAGTCGCCTTGTGAATCATGTCAGAGTCTCTATCAACGACAACTAAGACACCTGGAAGGCCTCTCAACCCCTGTACAGTAAGTCGCCCCGTTGCGATAGCCCTAGAGGCTGCAAGCTGATAGTTGCCGTTTCTAAGGTCTGTAAGCAAAGGTGAGTCTCTATCTCGTTACCTAACATAGGAAATATTACCCGTTTTGTATCCCTCTGTTGTGTCTTCTGGAGCAATATGTTCTGATTGTCAACTTCTATAGGCATCTCAAGTGTAAGTTACATTAACTTTACCAACGGTGGTGGCTTGTATTGCAATACCTTACTTACCTTTCTAATAATGGAAACTGATCCGAAGAAATAGGTGATAACGATAAACCTTCTTGTGCCAATTGTCGAAAAAGCGATATTGAGTGCGTTCGAGGTTTCAGTGTGAGATTTCGTCATGGTCTGAATCCGAGGTATGATGCCATTTCTTTCCTTGACTTCTATTAGTTGCTCACCACATGAAGTATACGATCTGGTAAGGCTATTGAAGCCAAGAACAGAGACTACAATTTCTCTCAAGACCAACCATGGGTCAAGACAACCAGAGCTCTAAGTTTTGTTGATGAGACTCCAGACATCATCAACATCCATGATTCCAACAACCTGGACACGTTGGAAAACTTCGACATTGGACGTGATATCGACGATGCCAGCAATCAGTCTTCACCACCCCTTGCTTCTCTACAGAGATTTCGATCAAATGACTCAACGTCTTATTCCGATCAGGATAGATCCAACTCAACTTCAGCCCTTAGGATCTTTTCTTCCAATATAGATCAGGAGCGTCCCTCAAAGAAACGAGCATTGAGTCCATCTTCAAGTGGGAATTGGAAGAACACCTCTCGCTCGGATCCTAGCGATGCTATCTCACCCAGCCAGAAGTCTGATACCGTGGGGCCTTTCGCATCGTTTTCGGGGCCTCACAGTATCGAATCTCCTATCCTCAGTAGCGATATTGTTCTGGGTGTGGAGAGCCCTCAAGTCGCCGCAGCGCTCGCGAGTTCCCGTGGAACAGACCTTCCGATTCCAGTGGACAATGTTGCCGAAGCCATCTCAGGCATCTACTTGGATACGCCGAGATGGCCATTAGAAGATCCACAAGAGGCAATGTTGTTTTACAACTTCATCCACGTGCTGGCACCGCTCTTCGATTTGTGCGACAGCGAGAGACATTTCGCTACGATTGTCCCGCGTCGAGCAGTCATATGCCCTCCACTTATGAACGCAGTGCTTGCGGCTTCTGCCAAACGATTAAGCAGAATTGATGGGTTTGATGGGTTGGTCGGCGATCGTTATCACCAGAACTGCCTCGATGCTCTTATCCCCGCCCTGAGCAGTTCTGCAGCTGTTATGGACGAAAATCTCCTCACTGCCATTGTCATTCTTCGCTACATGGAGGAACTCGATGTGCCCCTCACATCTGCAGACACGGCTAGCGAATCACATCTTGTCGGTACTCGAGTCTTTGTTGCAGCTCAAGAAAAGGTTTTAGACTTTACTGGACTGCGGCGTGCGGCATTCTGGGTTGCACTACGGCAAGGTAAGCAGACACCTCCGCTTTGGTCATAATTGATATATGCTAACAACTTTACCAAGAGATACACATGGCTTTTATGCAGGCCCGACCTGTTCACCCAAATTTCGCCCTGGAAGATATCTCTAGGCTCGTTCAAAACGATGACACCTGTTGCACCTTTGCAAACTTAACTATCTTGCAATGTGCTGCTTGTTTGCGCTATTGTTATGGGTCGGAAGATCAGAGCTTCTCAGCATGGGAGAGGTTGCAAGAGGCTCAAGAGCGATGGTGGGCGGATAGGCCATGGCACTTTCATCCGATGTATATCAACACTGATGCATCTGGCATCTTCCCACAAGCGCTGTATCTCAACGATGCTGTCGTCACAGGAGTGCTTC
The DNA here is from genome assembly GCF_013396195.1 of Fusarium tjaetaba. Classification (NCBI taxonomy): domain Eukaryota; kingdom Fungi; phylum Ascomycota; class Sordariomycetes; order Hypocreales; family Nectriaceae; genus Fusarium; species Fusarium tjaetaba. The sequence goes on along the minus strand of NW_023501391.1, from coordinate 19,835 downwards.
ATTACTTACTTATTCAGGTCTTGCTAGCCGCTCACAACCCTAGGACACCAAAATTGGGTCCCGGGCAGGCGAAAGCAGCCAAGTCAATAAATGAGGAGATCAGAAAGACCGTCAAGATGGTCTGCGGTGTTGCTGAGGTGATACTTCATTATTGATATTGAGGGTTCCAACTAATGCAGGAAAATAGTCTAACCAACGGAATCCGACGGGCTATGCGTATGTGACCAACGTTCCTCTTCGTAACAGCATTTCGCTAAATTTGCTCCTATAGATATGCTTGCTTGGCTATCACGATGGCGGGTGACCGATTCAATAGCTTGTTCGAACAGGAAGCCCTATATGGCATGCTACAGAAAGCAGATGTGCAATTCGGATGGCCGAATCGATCAGTGTAAGTGGAAACCAGATTCTCTCAGGTACTAAGTTAGTTAGTCTGACAGCCGTTGCAGACAAGAGTATTTAAAGGAAACTTGGGGTTGGACCGAATCTCCCGAGAATGTGAATAACTCTGGAATGCCTATCTCGGGTATGTTGAACAGCAACTTGCAGTTGGTGTAATACTTCTTGAAGTCTCGAGATAGCTCAATACAAATTAGCGTGTTAGCCAAGGATATAGAGGACAACCCGCTCATTGACCTCACCTAGGGGGCTGGCTCGTGATGGGCAAACTTTATGTGAAAGCATGCGAGCAGGACTGCATTGTGGGAAAATACCTTCATTTCATCTAACTCGTATGTGGCTTCACTTAAAAACTGGACAGAGGTACCAAAGATGATATGCGACATCAGCTGTACTGCCACTCTGACTGTTGGAAGGATCATCAAAGAGTTGTGAGACGCATGCTGAGAAGGCGTGGGGAGAGACTGAGAAAGCAGTTTGCAGAGAAATATAAGCATGTTTATTTGTGCCATATTATTTCTAATGATTAATTAGAAGATTCTACTGAAAGAAGAAAAGAAAAATCATCGTGAGATTTCTGATGTGGTGTTGTGTTACAACCGAATAATCTCAGCGAGTAAACGTGGCGAAATATTTTACCAGCCAATCCAAGCCAACAGAATAGGAAACTCCCCAGCCGGAAACTACGGCGAGATTTTCCATGACGAGAACTTCCAAGAGATGTTTGCCTCCTTCGGCCAATCTTTCCAATCACGTCTTGTTCCTTTGAGTCAAGGAGGGGTTCGGAGAGTTAAGCCTCACCCGCAATGCGGAGGCGATCCATGCTTGTTGCGGGGTCTTCAGGGGTCAAGGGTCCGAATTACAGGTCTATTCACAGTAGGAGGCCCCGATAGACACTTCGTAGCTAATTACTCCATTTGGAGAAATCTGACTTGCATTCTCCGCTAGCAACTCATCTTCAACCTGCATCGTGTGTCTAGGATGAGAAGAGTTAACAATCTAGCCAATGGCCATATACTATTCTGACTGAAAAGCGGAAGAATGTAGATCTTGTGACTTCAATTCCAAGCCACTGGCAGAACCCATGGGCTCTTGTAACGCGGGTTTGTCCAATCGAGTTGAATGTGGTGTTAGGGTTGAGAAAGATTCGAGAAAACAACAAGCAATGCCGCGAGAGCTCCGAGTATCGGTGTAAATCTTCTCGACCTAGATTACCAAAAGAGCTCAAGGTATAAGGGAGGAAAGCTCGCTCATGCTCCTCATCCCTCAGCTCTCAACCCTTCAGTCTCATTGTTGCTACGAGAACCCAACAGATACACAGCTTCAACCTAATCTTTTCCCTGTCACGTCTTTCTTCTCTCAACACAATGGCCTCTCCTAAGCTCCAGGTCGCCGTCGCTGGCCTCGGCCGCATGGGTGCTCGTCATGCTCTCAACTTTCACAACAGAACACCCCGCGCTGAACTTGTCGCAGCCTTTACCCCTGTCCAGAAGGAGGCAGACTGGGCCAAGGTTCACCTCGAGGGTGTTACAATCTACAATGACTACCAGGAGATGCTGAAGCATCCCGGTCTTCAGGCTGTGGTAGTTGCTACTGTTACTACGGCTCATGCTGAAGAGGCTATTCAAGCCATTGAGGCTGATAAGCATGTTCTTTGCGAGAAGCCTCTAAGTACCAGCGTTGAGATCGTTAGTTCCCCCTCTTCACAAATTAAGCTTATCAGGAACTCCAACTAACCCTTGTTCTTCAACAGTCCCAATCCGTGGTCGACGCCGCTGCCAAGAAGCCTCACCTCAAGGTCATGTGCGGGTTCTCTCGTCGATTCGATGCCTCATACCGCGACGCCTTTGATCGCATGGACAGCGGTGCCATCGGTCGTCCCTCCGTTTTCCGATCTCAAACCTGTGATAAGCTTGACCCATCCGGTTTCTTCGTTGCCTATGCCGAGTTCAGCGGTGGTATCTTTGTCGACTGTAACATCCATGATATCGACCTTGCCTTGTGGTACTTTGGCCAAGACTCTATCGTCAAGTCTGTTGTTGCAACTGGAATCACTGCTGTTCAGCCTGAACTGCGAAAACACAAGGATGTAGACAATGGCGTTGGTATTGTTGAGTTCTGGGGCGGCAAGGTCGCATACTTCTATTCTTCACGCATGATGGCTGCTGGACAGCACGACATGACAGAGGTCATCGGTACTGAAGGCAAACTCGCTATCAATGCCAACCCTGTCGGCAACCTTGTTGAGATGCACGAGGCAACCGGTGTGCGCCGACAGATTCCTGGCGACTACTATGGTCGTTTCGAGCATGCCTTCGTCACAGAAGCCAATGAATTCACAGCTTCAGTGCTCGACAACAACAAGCTACCATTTAAGCTTACAGGTGCTGTGCAGGCTGTCAAGATTGGTTGCGCGCTCCAGGAGTCGCTCAACTCAGGTAAGAAGATTAACTTTGACGAGACTGGTCGTCGCATCGAGGAATCTAAGCTGTAAAAAGAATCATGATTGTTGAGCGTGTTTATACTTAGATGAGTTTATAGAGTAACTGGACTTTGCTTGTGCAAAATGAATTTCTTGATCTTACACATGAACCTTTGAGGGAAGTGAGTTGTACTTGATACCAAACCCGACATTGAAAAGCAGTATCAGATAATATGGTATAACACAAGCCCCGGGACCCACATGAATTGCCGGTCTCTGCCCGCCAGGCGGTACCAAGCAGCACTTGGGTACTATATATCCCGAGCTACCTACTCAGTGGCATCCACTATCTAGCTGTACTTGGCACATAAACTGGGAGATCTTCTGTTTCTTTATTCTAGAAAGATACCCTTTTGGGACCAAGGTTACACTCCGTGAATTCTTGTGGTCAAACTATTCGTGACTCATTCAACGAAGCTTTATGTGACCAAAGACTTAGTCCTGACTAGGACCGGATCTCCACCAAGATCACAGAACTCGAAAGCCCATAGGCCATTCATTCATTGAGCCGTGTCTCGTATACCTCTTGTTAATAAGTGATTCTTGGCTGCCCCCATACCCCTCAGGAGCAAGACGATATAAGACTTCCTTCTATCCCTATAGTAAAATACACCTCTCACTCGGATCCTAGCGATGCTATCTCACCCAGCCAGAATGTTACTTGCAAATGTTCCCTGGTATAAGAGGATCTCTTCCTAGGAAGATCTTCATAAGTTAGGATGATCTCCAGGCACTTTTTGTAAGTTCTTGATAAGAATTATTTCTGTATGTCTAATTCCGTTTCAGCCAGGGTAGTGCCTCGTCTATCAGCCGGTTATGTTGAAGCTGTCAGAATTCTTGCTATCTAAGGAGTTCTGTAGAGCAAAGGCAGCACCTAGTTTTACAAGGTTCTGAGCAAGGTGGCGGCCGGGTTTTAGGATATTCTTAAGGAAACATTATCCTAAGGCTGCCTAAATTTTGTAAATTGGGATAGGTTTTACATAGTTCTGACAATTTTAGGACAATCTTTCCTAAGAAACTTGTCCCTTCACGTTGGCACGTGGCGGATCCAGGCTAAACAATGTCTTTATCTGCTAATATCGGAGATCGGGACCTTACTGTAACACTTGTGCGGACTTCACCCCGACATAGAAACCTTTCCTCTTGTATTGGTCGAATGATCTCAAATTTAACTGGTTTAATCTACGGAACCAAGTCCAAAGTCATCATTAAGTATATTCTACTTGCTCTTTTCGTCAACTTCTTCCACACCCAACTCTCGACGCCAAACCTTGAGAGGCATAGGACCAGGAGCAAGATTCATGGCCTCTCTGCGTTCTGGTTCCCATTCTGGATAAGGCAATGCCCACTCGTACCTATGTACAACACTAGCCAATAGTACAGTTTGCTCAAGATAACTGATATTTCGGCCGATGCAGCCACGGGCCCCGGCACTGAAGGCGATGAAATACGGCTGCAATTCCTTTCCTTTCTCTCCGAGCCATCTTTCAGGGGCATATGACTCGGGATCGGGAAAGACTCGGGGGTCTCTGTGTGTGACATATGCTGAGATGGAGACTGTAGTGTCTCCAGGGATGTATTCACCAAGAATGTTCCAACCTTCAGGGGGTGTACGGCGAGGAAGACCAAAAGTTGTTGGCGGTGTGATACGAAGAGATTCGTCTAGGCAGGCGCGAAGGTATGGTAGGTGCTTGGCTTTATCGTAGGGAGCAACGATCTCTTCAGGATCAAGAACAGAATCAACCTCCTCCCGAAGCTTCGCCATGCAAGACGGGTTCTTCAGAAGCCAATACATGACGTTGTTCATCGCGAGTGCAGTCGTATCACTACCGGCATTCATCATAATAGAAACCTCAGCGACAATCTCTCCCCATTCCAGACCGGGAGGGTTGGCCTCACTGTGGTCCATGAGGGCTTGGAAGAAATCAGGCAGTCTCTCGCCGTTCTTATGACGCTCAAGTCTCTTCGTTGCACGGTGATATACAATATCATTCCAACCTTCGTTGAGGTGCCACCAATGGCGGAAATCTTTGGAAAACCACTTGGATGCTTCAACGTTGAAGTTGTACCACTTCTCTGTCCAGGCCAGAATAGACTGAGCACGAGCTGTTGAGTGCAGACACTCTCGAAAGTTCACTTCGTGAATAGTTCCATCCATTCGTTCGGCTTTCACGCGGTCGTGACCTTGGTCAAGAAAACCGAGGCGTTCACTGAGACCAATATCTGCTATGGCATCGAGAGTGAAGAAGTTGGTAAATGCTCGGTAATCGAAGTTGAGGTCTCTAGGATCAGGCCGCGAGAAGCCTTCTTTGAGTGGCACAGTACAAGCAGCATCAGCAGCGCGGATAAAACGATCTGCCTTGTCTGCTACTTTGAATTCCCAGTTTTCAAGATTCTTCAAGGCATATGCAGCAGAGAGGGCACGGCGCTTTCTAGCATGGTCGGCCTTGTCGATGACATCGGCTAAGTGATAGTGGCTGCCAGCAAGAGTCTCGTAGAACTCTCCCTTGGTGCATTTTGTGCCATGGCCATATATATCCTTTATGGCTTGGATAGAACCATAGGAGAGAGAGTTTGGGCCAGTGCGGATCACTGGATGGGTCTTGTGCATCTCATATAGAGTTCGAGAGCGGAAACCCTTGGCTGCTTCGCGGACAAAAGGGATATTGGTTATTCCCGCCAGCGGATGGAAGTTGGGGTAACGCCGCAGACCTTTGGCATCGCGAAGATATGTGTAGATGGGATAGAGAATGAAGTACGTGAGGAGAGATGCTGCTGTAAAGAGGGATACAACTTGTGCGTACATGATGAAAGATTGTGAAGTCCAGTCTTTGATAGAGATTGATGAGTCTAAGAGAGACAAGTTATATTGTATTGAAGTAGCTATCCCATCTATCTATCACTACAGGACCACTCTTACAACGTCAAAATCCGACTTGCCATAATTGATACAAGACAGAAACACTCTGAGAAAGGCAACTTCGAGAAAATGTCTTAGAAGCATGAGGACTCTTCTGGCCTCATATAGCCACCCCCCCGTCCTCAACCTCACTACCAAGAACGAGTGCGGGGAAGACGAATGGGGAAATATACTGAACCCGGTAACGCCTTGAATCTAGATTTCATCGTCTCGTCTACCCCGTGTTGTCTCCCCGCATATCGTCACGATGAAGTGGCTCCCTTGCCCGAATAGGAAATTTTCGCCATCTAGAATTGTAGGTAGGTAAAAGTCCCCGCGATGGTTGGATAACCTCTACGCTAGTCCCCACGTTTCGTTGGAGACTCTTCGGGATGAGAAACAGAGTATGTTGATTTCCTAGGATAGAAAGAAATTCCGCGGATGAGGCAAGGACAAAAAGATTATGAAAATGAATATCAATCCTTCTTCTCCTCGCTTCAGAGACTCGAGCAAACCATTATCTCATCTCTCGTATAGTCTTTAGCAATCATGTCCAACGTCTTTGCAACAGAAGCCTTGAATCGGCTCTCCCAGCTGGGGCCACCTCAGACAATAGCCGATATGGCGGCTCTGGGCACAGTCGGAATAGCCTCAGCAGCGTATCTTCTGCGCGGTATTGTCTGGGATAAGCCAGATCCTTATCATCATATCTGGTTCGAACGCATGGGGTCAAAAGATGGTGCTTCATCGGGGCCGAAAGCAACTCGTGATATTGCAAAAAAGATGGAAGAAGCTGTAGGTTTTCTCGGATAATGACAAGACTTCATTTACTTACAGACCATCAGGGCAAAGATGTTGTCATATTTTGGGGATCGCAATCGGGTACAGCCGAGATGTTCGCCAACAGACTCTCCAAAGAATGCCATCTGCGTTTCGGTCTTCAGACCCTCTGCGCTGATCTATGCGACTACGACCCTGAGTCTATCGCCAACCTTCCTCAAAGCAAGCTCGCCATTTTCATAATCTCGACATACGGAGAAGGCGATCCCAGTGATAACACAGCTGCTTTCTGGGAGTGGCTTCACAAGAATCCCGATGTTCAGTTACCAAACCTGCGATACATGGCCTTCGGTCTAGGGAATACCAGCTATCGGTACTACAACCGTGTTATCGATGTTGTTGCTGAGTTCCTTGACAAGGCTGGTGCACAGAGGCTGATGCCTGTGGCCAGGGCCAATGATGCTCAGGGTGGCACAGAAGAGGACTTCCTCTCCTGGAAGGACGATCTGTATACTCACTTTCAGACCAAATTGGGCTATGAAGAGCGAGACATCCCGTATGAGCCAAGTATTCAGCTCGTAGAGGATGACTCTCTTGACATCATGGATCTTAACCTCGGCGAGCCTATTCAGAACCGAAGCGGACCTGCAAAGATTGTCAAGCAGTACTCGCCTATCCGACCTTTGACGGTCCAGTCTTCACACGAGCTTTATACGTCTCCCGGGCGAAACTGCCTCCATATGGAGCTCGATATCTCAGATCATCCTGAGCTTCGATACCGGACTGGTGACCATCTTGCCGTCTATCCTATCAACCCTGATCACGAGATACAACTTCTCCTCAAGGCTCTTGATCTTCAAGACCGAGCTGAGAAGCCTCTTCTTGTTCAACCCCTCGAAGAAGGCATAGCAATCAAGATTCCCAGTCCCACATCTGCACTGGCCCTCTTTCGGCATTACCTCGAGATCTCGGCTCCTGTATCTCGGGAAACTGTTGGTCAACTTGCGAGATTTGCACCTTCGGCAGAGATTGCTCAGAACCTGACAGCTTTGGGTAAGAGTAAAGAGGCGTATGCTGAATATACTGCTAAGAACCATATCACTCTGGGTCGCCTTCTGACTCTTGTTGCTCCTGGGTCTATTTGGGACAAACTTCCTCTAGCTTACGTCGTTGAAACTCTACCAAACTTGCAGCCCCGATACTACTCCATCTCGTCATCGAGCACTGTGTCTGCACGCAAGCTTTCGATTACATGCGGCGTCGATAACTCGCCTCTCCAACAAGATCCAAGCAGGTCCGTCCGAGGTATCACAACGAATTACCTCTACGCTCTAGGGAAGTCTCTTAACGGGAACAGCAATCAACCAGAGGTTGGACCCGAGGCTCCTACATACGCCTTGTCTGGTCCCGGTGATGCTCTCAAAGGCCACAAAGTCTTTGCCTGTCTGCGTCGATCTAACTTCAAACTTCCAACAATGAGCTCAACACCTCTCGTCATGATTGGTGCTGGTACCGGTCTCGCTCCCTTCCGCGGGTTTATTCTTGAACGAGCACGTCTCAAATCTGTCGGAAAGCCCATTGGAAAGATGATCCTATTTTTCGGATGCCGTGCCCCTGGCCAAGATTATCTCTATCGGGATGAACTCGCCGAGGTGGCAAAAGAACTACAAGGCAGTCTTGAGATCGTTACTGCGTTCTCACGTGCAGATGGACAACCAAAGAAGTATGTTCAAGACAAAGTCGAAGAGAGGAAGAAAGATGTGTGTGACCTTCTCCGAGATGGTGCGAGTATCTACTTCTGCGGTAGAGCTTCAATGGCTAGAGAAGTTGGCAACGTGGTGGAAGAGTCGATGAAGACTCAGAATAGTTGGAGCGATGCTGAAGCTAGGAGCTGGGCTGAAGCGGCAAAGAAGGGGAACAAGTGGCTTGAGGATGTCTGGGGTTGAGTTCGTGTGAGTAAGGCGATGTAGTATGAAAAAGCGTTTTGTCAAAGGGAGCACGTTACATTATTTGGCAAATTTTTACTTAACACAACTTCAAGCAGTTGTGCGCAGGATAAGAAATTTGATCTGATTTCATTATGATAGATTTATGCTATATATTCTAAGCTTAGACTTTCTAGTCTAAACTTATGACAATGTTTCCTAAGCTTATGGTGTTGATTTCCCAAGTATTTGATAGTTACACATTCGCTTCCTACTTAGTGTCTATCAAGTTGAGCAGATATCTATTCTCGTCTCTTGAGCTTCAGGCTCACAATTAAGAGCTTTTGAAAACATAACTAACTAGTAGTATAAAATTGAGACCGAGACTACTGTTAGTGAAGCCGTTTATTAGACGGCCAATGTCCGAACCAACATGAGGCCCTTGCAGCGTCTACTCTAGCTTCACGTGGAGACACAAGATAGTATGCGTTGAGCCTGTGTAAGCTCAACTGTTTGAGTAATGTATTACAGCCTCATGATTGCCAGTACCCTGTATCTGACCGTCAAAGTCACAACTCAACGAAGGCCAGAGATGAGTAATACGATACCTTCAACATGGAACCTACAGCTCGTGCCTTGGCTCTTGAGTCAGACATGAGAAACATCATGATCTTTGCCAAAGCTAGTCCTAACTTTATGCCCAACCTTATGAATCTAGCCCGTGGACTAGCTGTTGACCAAAGTCCACCAAGAGCCACAAAACCACAGACTCAAGCTGCCAAGAGCCATGATTTGCAACTAGTGCCTTAGCAATGGCATTTGCTCTTGGACATGACTTGGAGAATACCCACCAGCTTAAGCCCTACTCTTCTAAAGAGGCCGAGTGCCCATGAACTGGATACCAGATTTGAAACTGTCAAATAGTCGAATGCCGATTGATAACACGTGCCAACACATCAATGCCGCCTCACTAATTGATGTCGTTCTGCATGTCTTAGTTATTGCTTCTGCGATCAGATCTCGTATTGCTTGGCATATCCCAACTCGCCGGACAAAAGGAAAACCAAATCTGTCAATGCCTGTCAATGTTACGAAGTAGCCAGGTACGTAATCCTCAGGGGCTAGTAACTGATCCTAGCAGGGGAGGGTATATCAGCCCCTGCAGAAGGATTTGGCCTGGAAACGTGCCTCTGCCTCGGAAACCGGATGTCACTAGGTAAACTCAATCATGTGTCCAGAGAGTGAGTGAGTGGCCTTGGAGCCGGGCGTAACGCGGCAAAAGCTTCGCCAATGTCAATCAGGGGTTGTTTCATTTACGTAGTCGGCGGTAATTAGACGGTTTAGGATACGACTAATACAACCTCAAAGACCGTGCTTAGGCAGCGCTAATTCCTTAGTTTACCGGTAGTCCAGCTACCGAGACAGAGCAACGCCACCTGTAGATTCAGATTTCAGCACGGCCAGTTTCTGGACCTGACCTTGTTGGAAAAGTTCGAATAGTTCGTTGGTCCCGCTAGCTTGGGTACCTGAAGCTGAAGATATGAGCAATTTCGCGGCAGGCAAAGCTTTGCACCGTAATTTGGGAACTTCAAGGCGAACCTCTGGTTGGACTTTGACATGTGTTGCAACAGTTGTTGGGTGCTCAACTGATGGATATCTTGGTATATTACATTAATTACATGTGCTTCTCACACTTCCTGCATACTATGTATTGCCTTTTTCCAGTAACTCCGTAATACGAATCCCCTAAACATCCAGTGTAGACTTTCCAGGAGTAACTTCGTATGTCCTAGTGACCATAATGCCGTCTTGGTTATCACTCTGTCCACTTGTTGTGCTGCCAGCCCTGATCTCAGGCTTGCTGTATCCCACAAACTCTGGCTTCCCAACAATATGTTCCTCGCTCGAATTGTCGTCGAGTTGTGTCATGTACTTTTGATGTCGGTTCGCAGAAATGCCTCCAGAGATGCCTGATCCGCCGATTGTTCCAAGTGGGTGGCCGTGTTTGTTGATGTAACTGCTCGTTCCCTTGTCCCGACTGCTTCCCTTGCTCGACACGAGCCATCGAGAAGCTGAGAATAAAGGCTTGATCGCCGCGGCGTTCACTGCCAGGATAGCGATAAATGTTTCGCGAATCGCCCAGATTGTCGATGTGTTGATGCCTTGGATGTCCCTGGGTTGTTAGCAAAACACCAAGAACTATACCTCGAGGGGGGGCTAACCGTAGCGAAAACACACATCTCAAGAGTGTTGCGACCATGATAAAAACGCCAGAACAGAGCAGAACGCCAATCATTAGTTTCCTCTTGATGGTGAGCTTTACAGTCCATAGTAGAGGGACTGGTATGGAGACGATAGCGATATCGGTTCTGTGTTTGCAAGTTAGATCAAAGGTCATAGTTCGAATACCTATACAATAGTAACATACACAATATTAAACACTACGAGCGTAAGGTAATTCGCTACGGCGAGCGTGCAAGTGTCTACTCGTGTTAGAGTCGGTGGTCGGTTCAGTCGGGATAACACTTACCACCAGGATTGGGATAAACTTGCCAGTTCTTATGAACAGGCGTACAATGGCCCCAGATGGCAGCCATTACTGCTATGTAAGCAATAACTGTTCCGACTTGTGTCCAGATAACAATCTTTCTCTGCCAGAGACCAAGCCTGGAACTCTGTTAGCATACATCAACGGTGGATCGAGGCTCTACGTACGTCATGCGGCTATACAAGCAGAGCATCACTCCCTTGAGAGTAAAGATCAAAGTCACATAAAAGTTCCATCCTGCAAGGAGACATTTTGATCCAAACTCGCGCTTGGCTATCTCTGCAGCTGACATCTTGGCGCCCATCTCGTCGGTAACGCCAATGTTTGTACCAGATTGGCCTATTGTAGGGTTAGTGATCCTTCGACGTGAGCCAACATAATTTTCAGGTGTTTTTACCTATGAGTTCTAACATGACCAGCTCGCACTATGTATGTTAGCAAGGATGCCTTGGCAAAAAGAGTGAAGAGGCATACCGTCCAAAATACAAGGGCTGCAAGAGCAAAGTAGTCATCACCTTGATATCCCTTGAATCCAACTGTTTTCCATCTTGCAAAGTATCGTAAAAACAAGACAAGTGTGCCAAGACCATACTCCGTCCAGGCCTCAGTCTGGAAGGGTGTTGCCATTTTGGTTGATAATAGAAATCTTCAGCTTGCAAGAGTTGTCTAATAGAAACGAGACAACAGATGCAGGCCAGGAGTGACAGCTTCGGGGAATAGAGATGGAGATGAGGAGATAGCAGGCCCAGCCGGCATATGTAGGTATGATATGTGACTTATGAAGTTGACATGAACTAGCTGATGCAAATGCAGGATCTGACGCCCCCTTTTGGCCGAGTGTAAGAGGCATTGACCATCTCATGGCTCACTTAAGGATTGACGGTGTCGTAGGAGGAGTGCTACCTTGTCAAGACGCTGGGTATAGTGGACCGGGGAGCCTTGGCAACCCTGGTGCATGACTTGGGATATGTTGATGAGCATCATATTGTCCAACCTAGCTATCCTAGCCAACTCGTACAGTCATCCAGTGTCTTCTTGAGGTCTTGTTGATCTCTACGGCACAGTCATATACGAGTCAGTTTGACTCCGCCAAGCCGTTCAAGGTCTTCCATTGAAGAAGAACTTGCGAGTCCTTCTTTTCTTTTCTTCTGCTACAGAAAAAGAACATGGTTGATGCATATGCAGGTCCACAGTCTCATAGAACCCCGGCTGGTGGTATTGGTTGGTCAAAAACATTCCCAAGACAAGGCAGACCTGGTCATAACTCGAGGCCCTTGACCAAGATAATCATAGCGTGTCTGTGGGGATAAATCAGAACGGTCAACGGTGAGTTTCTAGCGTCTACAAGGCGCAAGGCTATCTACTAACCTATTGGTAAAGGCCAGTACTAACGTCGTTGACTCCAAGCACTTTGCTAGAGGCAAAACTTTACAACGTTGCTCCCAAGCCCCTAGCTGCCCCTAGCTGCCCCTAGCTCTACCCCGCTAGAACAGACACTCAACAGCAATTTCAGCATCTCTAGCGGCCAATCCTCTCCACTGATGTCCTTTAGCCGCGGTGATCTGCAGCGGGAGTGGAACTAGTTCCGCCCCGCACAAGCTAAACATCGTCAGGGCTTCTAGGTCCTTGGCCGAGGATGAGACATCATGTTGTACAATGTGATACCTCCTGTTGCCTGTTCTCTTGCAGCTACATGGCTGTACCCTGCTGGACTCATACATGTACACTCACCCAGCTCCAAGCTCCCAAGCTTCATCCGCGGAACGCGTTGGAATAAGGGGACAGGGACCCGGCGTTTCTCTTTTCTCCTTCTCTGATGCAAATGCAAGAAGTCCTTGCACTGCAACGTCGGATCCGTAAGGCAATCTTTGAATAAGGCGGAGACATCCCCGATTGGATGCTCCAGAAGACTTGAGGACTCCAGCTTGCGTCGACATATCAGACAGCGGGGTAAATACCCTCTGAGATAAATTCCCTCTGTCTGTTTGAGCTTTGTCCCTGAACATGAACCCACAATTTGGTGCACAAGGTGCAGCCATATTCATGCTGTTGGTTCAACTGAGACTATTCAGGGTCCTTGTCAAAAGCCAGGATCCAAGAGCACAACACACCCGACCAGCAACGTCTGAACCTCTCAACTGCCTTTATTAGGAATGGTATGATGGACCTAATGCCTAGCTGCTACATAACCGGAATCCTCCTGTTGTTTTGAGTGACAAGGTTTCCGAATTTCCGGTCCTGACTGGCTCAATAGACAGCCTTCATGATAGTGGACCTCGGGTAATACTATGTATATAAGTAACAGAGGCGCTACTGGCATCAAGTTGGCTTCTTCCTTGATACTTTTCTCATATATCTTTTGACAGATTGTTTCTTTTATAAGCAAACAAACAAACAAATAAGCAAACATGGCTGCTGCTGCTCCAGACTCTACTTATGACTTCATCATCTGCGGGTAAAGTTCCGCACTCACAAGGTTCAAGCCTAAGACTATTATTGGTTAACTAACCTCATTCATAGTGGTGGCACTTCAGGCTGCGTTGTGGCAGCACGCCTCGCTGAGGATCCCAATGTAAAGGTCCTCGTTCTAGAGGCTGGTCCCCATAATGAGCATCTTGAGAACGTTCACATGGTTGGAGGGTAGGTACCCCTGCTCCCGTAGCTGTTTATAAAAACATTGACTAACGCATTGTTTTAGTTGGTCCAACAACTTCGACAAGGAGACAGACTGGAATGTCGTCTCTATACCTGGCCCTGGTGTCAACAATCGCTCTGTGAAGCTTAGCCGGGGCAAGTTCCTTGGTGGCTCTTCAGGTTGCAATGGCACTCTTATGGTCAAGGGAATGGTGAGCTCCATTGATGGTTCTCAATTGGTACTAGATCTAACCTGCGTAGAAACAAGATTATGATGACTGGAACCTGCCCGGTTGGAGTGGTGATGACATGTTCAAGTATATGCTCAAGGTATGTGCCTAACCTATATCCTCAGCACAATGGGAGTTATCTCAACATTCCCACAATACAACTCTTCAGACAATTACTGACTTCTGGTACTTACAGGCTGAGAACTTTCACACAAAAGATTGGTTCAAGGAGACCAAGGGCGCCCATGGCTATGAAGGCCATGTCCACACAGAGCCCCATGACTTGGCTCCTATCTCCAACTTGATCGGAGAATCTATGGTATCAAAGGGTCTCCCTCTTGACCACGATATGTTCAGCGCAGGCACGAACCCTCACGGCTGCGGCCACTCTGTTAGAACAGTCCACCAAGGACTTCGCACTACCAGCGCAGACTTCATCACCAAGCAGAAGCCCAGAGATAACCTACACCTCATGGTCGAGACACATGTTGACAAGGTCATCATTGAGAAGGACGGCCAGGGAGAGCTGAAGGCCACTGGTGTTCGAGCAGTCAAGGCCGATGGATCAGTCGTTGAGCTCAATGCCTCTAAGGAGGTTATTATATCTTCCGGTGCTTACTGCTCACCCAACGTCCTCAACCGATCAGGCATCGGTGCAAAGGTTGAGCTGGAGCAGCACGGTATCACCACTCTTGTCGATCTTCCCGGCGTTGGAAAGAACCTCCAGGATCACTTGATCGTCTTTATGTTCTACGAGACTGACAAGGAGGGGCTCACCACTGATTCTCTGGTATACCACGGTAACGCGTTAGAAAAGGCCTATACTCAATGGAAGGAGGAGAAGAAGGGTCCTCTAACCGTATTCCCATTCGGAATATTTGCCTACGCTCGCATGGATGAGCGTCTCGCCGACTCTAAGATCTGGAATGCAGCTCCTCGAAAAGAAGGCCGCGATCCTATGGGTCTTACTCCCAAACAGCCTCAGATTGAGTTCTTTACCACTGAATGCTATGGCGGCCCGAAGCAGTACGACCAATTCCCCATCGACAACAAACACGCTTTCAGTATGATCGCCGAGCTCTTCGCTCCCAAGTCCCGCGGAACCGTTACTCTTCGTGACGCCTCACCAACATCTGTCCCTGTTGTCGACTGCAACTACCTCTCTGATCCTCTGGACCTCGAAGTCCTCGCTGAAGCATGCGCCTTTGGCAACGAGATCATCACCGAAGGTTCAGGCACCAAGGACATCGTCAAGGGTTCGTGGCCCTCAGATCTTGTGCACCACAAGTACAAGACGCGCGAGGACTGGAAGGAATACGTCAAAGATAACGCTACGACTTGTTATCATGCCAGTGGATCGTGTGCCGCTGGCAAGAAGGATAACCCTATGGCTGTGGTGGATGAGAAGCTACAGGTCTATGGTGTTAAGGGGTTGAGAGTCGCAGATTGTTCGATAATGCCTACCGTAAACAATGGTCATACGCAGATGCCAGCGTATGGAATTGGTGAGAAGGCTGCTGATCTTATCAAGGAGAGATGGGCTCTGTCTGCGAAGTTGTAATGGTCGCGATGTATCGATACGAAGCGCATAGCATATGCTTTGTAGCCCGAAGCGAATTGCAAGCGAGTTAAAGAAATAAAAATCAACCAAAATTAGGATACAGTATCATCAGCCCTTGTGAAACTGTTCTGTCCTCCCTCTCCCCCCTGATAACACAATGACCCTGGAAGGGTTTGAACCGTCGATTCTTGATGTTATTTACAAACTCCATGAAAATCAACATACCCTATACTTCTGCCTTTGTTGTCCGAGCCTATCCGTCGGAGCCATTCGTGAGCCACCGTAACAGGGGTCAGGGAGTCACAATCCTTCGCCAAGATCGACGCGTTCCGCAGAGTAACATTGAGATCTTCCCCTGTACCTGGCTTTAAGTTGTACGTAACCAAATTGTCCGAAAAAGCACTCACTGAAAATTCAGCATAACATGCCAGGAGGGAAAGAAAACTGAACTTTGGCCCTAGGTGATAAAGATATTTAGATAATTTACTCTAAGTTTCGAGAACTCTTTACTAAGCTTAGTTTCGTCTACTTAAATTTTGAGTCTTCTTGCTCCCTGAAGATGGGTTCCAGTGAGGAAAAAACAGGGCAGAAAACGGACTCTCTTCTGACTAGGACCGAACCGCACGGATGCTGATCCCCAAGAGACGGCGCCTTCTAAAGCGGAAGGTGATTTTGTAGTGGGTTACCAGGCTTCTTTTGGTCAGGGGTGAAGCAATCTGCCGCTTTCTTTGGGGCTCAATTTTGAGGTTGCAGTGATGTAACTTGGAGTTGCAATCTCTGGCTGAGTTCCAGAGAGAGAGGCCGAATCAACTCAGCCAGGCTGTTAGATCCTCGGACTCTTTATCGTTGGCTTAACATTGAGTCAGGCTGAGAGAAAGGTGCTGATCTTGAGCTTCTACGGAGCACATGTTATGTATCAGTTTGAAGTCATGGCGAAAGGGGGGGATGGCTGAGCTGTGTTGTTGACGTTCTCTTGAGAACATCGCCCTTCGAGTCTACATGTGAGAGCATTGACTAATTTATTGTCAATGTGCGGCAGTTGACAGCTTAGTACTCTGTAGTCGCATTCAATACCCAAGCCAGCTATCGCTAAGTCATGGATAGTCAGTCACACCACCAGCGGGAACTAATTCTTCGTTATCTATCAACCCAACTTGACAGACGCAATTGACGTACAACGGTTTCCATGTGTTTAGTAATCTTCAATATTATCATCTGGTGGATTTCAGCCGGGTAGAGTATCAAGACAAAATAAATCATTACTTAAAGTGGTATCTAAAACGAAAGTTCCTATCCATACGATTAATGTTAATGCAATCCCCAAGACGTGATCAACTCCCACGCCTTTCCCTTCATCGATCGGTATCATAGTGATCGTTCATACTCCACCGTCACCGTCTTTGTCTGCACAATTGCTTGTTTGATCGTTCCCCCAACGATCCCCTTCTCAGAATCACTATCGATCCAACCCGTTACCTCTTCGCTCTGGCCAACGCTGGTGTTGTGTCCCACGCGTCCATTGATGGGGCCTAGAGCAAAGTTATCGGGCATAGGGTTCTCATCGCCATCGAATTGTGAATATTGTGTTCGGTCACGGCGTCCCTGAGAAGACGGGGCAAATGGTCGACTCGGAGGCTTGGAACCTGTATCTGGCTTTCCGTATTTTGACGATTTCCCTGTTTTGCTGCCATATCGCGACTCGCCGATGAGTTTGGGGGCAACATGTTTGAAGAACTTGCGGAGCGTTGGCATCGTCGCACAGGTAATGATCAGGTTCGCTTCGACAATACTAGAGGCATGTTAGTTATAACGCTCTGCTGGGCCACCAGATCAGAGATCCATACATCCAAATTGAAGGGTAAGCAATGACCCAAGTCAAGTCCATGGATTTAAGCATTCCAGGAAGAAGTGACACTCGCACGATTGATGTGACTACTGTCAAAGATCCGATAGTAAAGATGCCCATCAAACCCACCTTTTGCTTGAAGGGCATCTGGAGTTGCAGAACCATTGGCAACGGCAGTATGAATAGAATAACGTCGCTGATGATGTTGGTTATTGCGGTCGCGATATACAGACCAGGTCTGTTAATACATTTGCCTTCTGTGATTGTAACATCCCAGTTCATAGCGATAGGATGGCAGGCAAACATCACAGCGAAGAAGATCCCGATGGTGTATCCGCTGATGAATACAGCAGTTGACCAAACTGACATTTTGAACCATCGCTGAGGAGACAGTCGGAAGTAGAACATGAGGAGAGCGAGTTTGGCCAGTGAACCACAGAGGACATATATGAACGCGGCGAGATAGACATCCTACTATTGTTAGTATCCCCAACAATTGTTCTCCTTTCGTAAGAGACTTACCATCAGGTAAATGTTAAAGGTATCAATAGAGGCTTCCCAGGCATGTACTCCTCCAGCGCCAGAAGCAAACATGTGTAGGCAAAGACTGATGGTGACCAAGGCCAACATCTAATTGTGCAGTCAGTTTTTGTCGACATAAACGTCTTATTCGCGCAACCTATAAGGCCATGACTAGTGGCTGCAAAGATACTTACATATGAAAATATGAGTAAGACTGTTTAGTATCAGCACAATTCATAACTTCGATCTGTCATCCCATGCAGACCCGCCACGATTGAGTTTGCAGGGTCGAACCAATAACCAACAGCAAACAGGTAGAAAACGACATGTCAAAACTTACCATCGTCAAACTGCAAGCCACCTGCAAGAAATAGCTTGACATACATCCTCTGGCAGAAGAAAAGAAAGCTCACAGCCATTCCAAACCCCGCCACAAAGTACGCTTCTGTCACTCCTTGTCTTTGTGGGTTGTCGAAGTTGACCACATAGCCCTCGGGCGGTGGCAGAAGCACCATTACTCCATCTATCAGAGGCATTTTGACATGGAGGTTTGTTGGAAGAAACTGGGGGCTCAGTCTGGGGAAGGCCTTGGGTAGAAAAAGGATGGCTGACGGAATTCGGAACGATCTGAAGCAAGAGATGGAAACTGGCCGATGTGCCACTTAAGGATCAACACGCAGCTGTCACTCGTTTCCCCTCAAAGGATGCTGCAACTTCAGACGGTAGGGGTACCTATATATCACTGTGGTTCTCGCCTCCCAAGTAGAGTCTCAGAGGTATACGTGATAGGCTCAAGAGGTTCTACTCAACGATGCTGCTCTGACGATTCATTACAGGGGACATGCAGGTTATACAGTAGAGAATATTCAGTTGAATATTCACAGAAAGAACTTAACAGAACCAATCACTTCACTCACTGTGACCGTGGCCGGGTGTTTTGGCCCAGAAGATGAGAGTTACAGAAGAACTCGCCTGAAGCCAAGAGATCCGTGAGCCAGGCACCGCAACCCAGACGTGGTATAGGGCATGTCGATCCGGCCGACAAGCGCAGGTGGTATGATTTCCGGACGGTCAGTGTGCTCGATATCATCGCGATACCCTGGGGCCCTTTGTTAGACAGGCCCTTAAGTGGTAAAGAGGGCCAGCTGTAGGATCTTTGCATTTCGCCAAGAGGTCGGGTAGAGTCAATGTAACTCCTGAGCCGGATATTCAGTACGGAAATGGAATGTGTTTATAGTGGTGTTTTGTTAACACGGCAATGCCGTTTATGCGTTTGATGGCTTGCTGTGGCGATGCTTCGGATTGTTGCAGAGTTGTTTTGTTACCCTGTTGATGGATTAGGGCATCAAGGTGTCTTTGGTCGTGATGCTTTTGATTGTGATCAGATCGGGATCATCTCATGCATGGTTAGTCTTGCAGGCACTAGAAGACAAGGATAATTCATGATCAGCCATCGTGAGTCCGGAAGATGAAAAGTTTGACAAGACCGAGGAGTCAACGGTGAATATTGCTATATATTAAGCTGCCATTCTTATATCATATAGCTGTATATACACTGAGCGAGATTGAATCGTATGTTCTTCTGTAAATTGCCGATTTGAAGGATCATGAGGATCAAGTCTAGATGTTTGGGAACTCAACATTAACAGCAGAACCAAGGATGACTAACCCTGTCCATCGATACCAGGGCCTGCTGTCTGCAAGGAACAAAGAACTGTTACAGGAATGTAACTCGTTACACTTTGTCTCATAACCAATCCTTCTCACCGATCTTTGAATTCAGTTCGCAGCAATCTCACATGGCAGCCTCGTCTATCTCCAACAGAGCCAATGAGACATGTTCCGTCACTGCGAACAGACCTGCGGAATTAAAGAGCCCCTGCGACCTGTCATGTCATATGCGGACATAATACGGAAAGTCACCAAATACACGTGGAGTTCTTCATGACGATCAGTATCTGATAGAGACAGGTGAACAAACACTAAGTGGGCTGGGCTGGGCTCGGCTG
>NW_023501390.1:0-11035 GCF_013396195.1 Fusarium tjaetaba | reverse complement strand
AGGGGAGGGCTAGAGGGGTTAGTCGAGCCTTGAGGGACCTAGTGATAGGCCGCAAGAAGAAGAGGAGGAGGAGAGAAAAGGTGTCGTCAGTCTAAGACATTAAAGAACCAAGACACGAGGTGGCTGGGAACCAAGAGCAAGTGAGACTTTGAGCGAGTGTGGGAGTGAAAGTGGAGGGTCAAAGGTCAAGTCATGGTTACAGCCAACGCACCAAAATCCAAGACATGCAGATGCAGGTAGAGACTCAGACAGGCATGGATTAGACGCCGGGAGCGGAGGGAACTGCATAGAACAAAGCATCATGTGAATTGAATGAACGATAACGGTGAAGGGCCGGCTATATTGAGGTCTCAGTTGGCCAAGCTACTATAGTACTGTACCTATACCTACTATACACCTACGTTATCTACGTCTACGTGCTTAGGTCAACACTCATAAGGGATTGCCATTATAATGAATGAATGAATGAATGAATGAAACAATGAACCAAAATAGAGAGAGGAAGAAAGAAAGAAAGAAAGAAAGAGGAAGGAAATTAAAAAAGAGTAGCGGTAAAGATGCTGTAGCCATGTATCTCATTGTCTTGCTTTTGAGTCATGACCAACTAATGGCCCCAAGTCACATTCCACTCCATCCGCTGTTGGTGTCTGTCTCTTGTTCGGACCAACCCAATTGCGTCTAACGCAGTCGAGTTCGAGTTTTGAGTTATTGTTTGTTGGAGACTCTTGTTTTTTTCTTTCTTAGTTCTCTCTCTCTGTTTCCCTTGCCATGTCTCACAGGCCACGCCAAAACCCAGAGTCAAACCCTGGAGCTCAAAGCGGTTCAAGGCCCTAAGCTTGTCGATTTCAGGCAGTCAAAGACGCCTTTACCCAGAACAGCATCTCGTCTGGGTCCTCTCCTCTCCTCTCCTCTCCTCGCCTCAGGCTTGGGCTCGGGCTCGGGCTTCGAGCTCGGGGGGCGTGTGGGTTAGATAGATGGTTAGAAAACGTTATTAGCTGCTAAGTTAGCTAACAAATCGAGCTGAGCTGTTCAACTACGCAAAGTGAGGCCCTGTCCTGTTCCAAAGGAGAAACAAGGCCAATCGAACGGCTTCGGTCACAAAGACCCTTCAACTGGCTGTTCGCGATCTTAGTCTTACTTTTAGTTCCCAGACCCAAGGACCCAAAAGACCCAAAGGGCGGGGAGAGATCTTGCTTTAGTATCAATCAAGAAAGAAAAGCGAGGTCATGATTGATCTTGTTTCAACTAGACAAGTCTTATTATACACAGGTAGCATGCATCCAATGCATCCATAGCCTCTTGTCTATTATATATCCCCTCCCACCACCCTCTCTCTCTCTCTGTCTCTGCTCTAGGTACTCTTCTGTCCGTCTCCGTTTTCTGAATAACCAAAAGTTGGGCCTCCTTTGTAGATCAAGGAATTGACTACGAAACTCAAACAAGAGTCTGTGTTGTCATCAATTCATTCATTCACTCATTGACCGGACTCTACGGAAAAGACCGCTTGGTTTGGTTCGCTTCGCTTGGCTTGTCGATAGCCACCCCGCCAAAGCCAATCCACCATCGCATCACGTATGATCTTGTGATCGTTGATCATAGAGACCAAGACCAAGAAATCTTCTTAATCAGAAGTGAATCTTGCAGAGAATAAGAGATTGGGGCTGTCTTGACCTCTTGACTACTACTACTACCACCACCACTACTACAAATACTCGATACATCATTGCCCCCAGACCCTCAATCTCTTGTTCTTCTTCTCTTGTTCTTCTTCTCTTGTTCTTCTTCTACTTCTGCCACTCACCATCATCAACCACTTACAACAACCGCCAGAATGATGCGAGGAGAGATTCCTTCACGGCACCACAGGGCCTTTGCCCAGCGAAGACTCGCAAAGAACCCAAATCTTCAGCGAAAGCTCGAACAGATGGCTCTTCCGCTTGCACCTCTTGTCCAGCTCACCACAGGCGCTGTCCATCCATCATTTCCCACCACGGTCCTCAACTTTTGGCTCCTCACCGATGAGCAGCTAGAGTCTCTTGCACACTTCTACCACCAGAGGACGCCATCGCCTTGGACAAATCAGTACCCCTGCCCAGTCACCTGGAGGTCCGATCTGCCTCTCGAGGAGAAGCGACGCAAGATGGGCAAGTTTATTGGTCTCCGGGGCTGTGAATCTCCCATCCTTCTCAAGACGGAGGAGGAGATCCTAGCAGAGGCACGAAAGGCGAGACTTGCGGCCGAAGAGGATCTTTGGAGGCGAAAGCACTTTTCCTAATGCATCAAGCAAGCCATCCGAGGCATGCGGTGTTAATTACCACCTGTGATTAATAATGGAGGACCGTCTGCTTTCAGTCTTTCGGGGGGTATCGGATTTTCAGGTACAGGAGTTTTGCATATCCTTTTCTGCGTCGTTTCTGCGTGTTCTCTGCATTCTTGTTTCTTGTTACTGCATCTTGGGTCGGTCGCATTGCTAGACATGGCCACTAGCCAGCGTGCATCACTGCATTTTCAAGGGAGTAAGGCGAGGTGAAAGAGCCTATACATATATATCAATAGAGAAGAAGCCCGTGCTACTATTTTCAAAAACTCGACCCCCCAACGCCGCTGGTGTGTGGATTTCCCTCCCTTCTTCCCATACACACCAAGAGTTGTGCGCCTTGCAACAAAGTGACATGTGGTATACTACAACCAAAAACTTGAAGAGGTAGGTCCGGAACCATGTGTATATATACCTATAAAGACACCCTAATCCCATATTCTTTTTCTTGCAACCCACACAAGAAATCTCCAGCTGCTTATTTTTTGCCCTTCTTCTTTGAGGGCGTGTCGACCATAACGGTATCCTCCTCGCTAGCAGTCTTGGCCGAAGAGCTCTGCTCAGAGCCGTCGAGCTCCTTCATGAACTCTGACTGGATCTGTCCTCGACGCTTCTCCCACCACTGCTTCTCTGACTCGGCTTGGGCGAGGATCTCTTCGATTGAGCTGCGCATGGTAGCATTGGCCGTCATTTCGTGGGCGGATTGGAAGATAGACTGGCCCCAGTTTGGTGCGAGAGCGTTGGCCTAGAGTTGTCAATGATGTGTTCATCTCTTGCAGTCGCACTACTCCGACCATCATACCTCTGTGACGACATCTCTGAGCTCCTCCTCCATCTCCTTCTCGGCGCGCTGAAATCGCTGCCATAGATCATCACCCACACTGCCTCGTTGCAACAGGGAACCACATGCTTGCTTGGCAGACTTGATCTGGATCAGACGACGGATATCCTCGACAGCGCGACGCAAAAGGGCAGCTCGTAGGACGCTTTCGGGTATCTTGGGGCCCTTTTCGGAGCCGTCCTCGAGGTGTAGCAGGGACAGGTAGACGTTGCGCTGGAGGTGAGGGCCGAACCACGGAGCCAAGTTGGCGCTCTCGGCTTTGGCATGTTAGCATGTTCTTCAGTTTGGCGAGCTGGATGTGTGGCGTAGTTACCAGCTTTTCTTTTTCGGTAGATGGTCGAGAATGTCATGAGTGCGCTGCCGAGGACGAGAACATAGGCAAAGGGGAGGGCAAGGCCCTTCCAATCGATGTTGAACATGATGAGCGATGAAAGTCGCAAAAGTAGAATACGAGATCGTCCGTACTGTAATTAAAAAGAAAACGAGTGTAAAGAAAACAAGTCGAGCCGGCCGTGACTTGGGGTTTTTGGTTTGTATGAGTCGAGTCCCACGTACAGACAAGACAGACACGAATGCAATGAGGTATAGGGAACTGTTCAATTGGTGGTGGTGTGGCGCAGATCCAACTTTAGGCCAGATTACGCTTCGGCTTCTATCTATCAAATCAAGTGGCTTCGTGGAATTGTGGCTGGTGCATACGCTGCCAGGCGAACGGGATGGGCCCTGGATTTGACTGCCGTGCGACGTCACTCGAGAATTAGATAAGCAATCGCAGGCACCGCCAGATGACGCTGTGCTCGAGTTAGCAGAGGTACATTGCTTTCCCGTGAGCCGCCTTAGGTAAGAGACGTACCGAGTCTAGAGCTAGGTACCTTACCTACCGCCGCTCAACTTCACTTTCTTCATGCCATTGATTCATTGCGTTTCAGCTCCAACTTCTAGGCTCTTCTTTTTCATTCCCACCCATCTTCCAGCTGTTCTCTTCTTATAGAACCCCCCCTTCTCTACAAACTCGAGAATACTCAACCTCCAAAGGCACCAAAAGAGAGTACTAAACACCCCACCATAGTCCATCGTAGCGACAGCTCTTTAGATATCTTTCACCATGTTGCTGCGACTCCGCGGCCCCGACGGCATGGCCCGTCTGAATGTCGAGCCCACAACTACCTTTGGAGATCTGGGAAAGCTGGTCTGTCGTCTCGGAGCCCGCACCGAGCTGTCTGTGCTGACTCTAGTCCTTCTAGCTGCTCGATCAACTACCCAAGACCGTTGATCCCAAATCCATAGCTCTATCGAACGCACCCAACGGAGGAGACTCCAAGCGCCTAGGGGACATCATCAACTTCAAAGTTGGTCAGATTGGCCTCAAGTTGGTCGCCCTCATGACCTCTCACCGATCAGCAAAACTAACCCCATACATAGGCACGGCGATCTCATCTTTCTCACCTACCAACATGCCGACGCTGCCAACGGCGACGCACCCGAAATCTCTAACACATCTGCCAGGCTTAACGGAAAACCCGTCCTACCGACCGAAGACCTTCCCATCAACCCCAAACCCGAAAGGATCGCCAGGCCGTGGGAAGTAATTCGCCAATCCGCCTTGGACGACCGGTTAGACCGACTGGATGGCAAGATCCCTCGAGGCATCGATCGCATGTGTCGCCATGGTCCCAAGGGCATGTGTGACTACTGCCAACCCCTCGATCCTTTCAACCCTGGATACCTTGCGGAGAAGAAGATCAAGTACCTGTCCTTCCACTCATACCTACGAAAGATCAATGCTGCGACCAACAAACCCGAGCTAGGCGCTTCATACATTCCTCCCCTGGTTGAGCCCTACTATCGAGTCAGGCATGAGTGCCCTTCTGGTCATCCCCCTTGGCCTGAGGGCATCTGTACCAAGTGCCAGCCCAGCGCCATTACTCTCCAGCCTCAACAGTTCCGAATGGTCGACCATGTCGAGTTCTCTTCGCCTGCCATTATCGACACCTTTATTGACACCTGGCGAAAGACCGGGTCACAACGTCTAGGTTATCTCTACGGGAAATACACCGAGTACACTGAAGTCCCACTTGGTGTCAAGGCTGTCGTGGAAGCCATCTATGAACCTCCTCAGGTTGATGAGCTCGATGGTATCACAATGAACGCCTGGGAGTCGCAAAAGGAGGTCGACAGGGTCGCCAAGCAGTGCGGCCTAGAGCCCGTGGGAGTGATTTGGACTGACCTGCTGGATGCTGGCAACGGCGATGGCACAGTGGTTTGCAAACGTCACGCCGACTCCTACTTCTTGTCCTCCCTCGAGATTTGCTTCTCTTCGAGGTTGCAAGCTCAGTACCCCAAACCCTCCAAGTGGAGTGACACAGGCAGCTTTGGTTCGAATTTTGTCACATGTATCATCACCGGTAATGAGCAGGGCGAGATTTCCATCTCCTCCTACCAGATGTCCAACGAGTCTGTGGAAATGGTTCGTGCTGACATTGTTGAGCCGTCAGCTGACCCTAACGTCATGCTTGTACGCGATGAGGAGGAAGACGACGGGTCTGTCAGTCGCACAAGATACATCCCCGAAGTTTTCTACCGCAGGGTCAACGAATACGGCGCCAACGTCCAGGAGAATGCCAAACCATCGTTCCCCGTCGAGTATCTGTTTGTCACACTGACCCACGGTTTCCCCGCGGACCCTAAGCCCATGTTCACTCAGCAAGGCTTCCCTATCGAGAACAGAGAATACGTCGGAGAGAGCCAAGAGCATTCCGCTCTGTCCAAGTTTGTCAAGTCATCACCTGGCCAGAAGCCCACGGGCCAGGAGGTCTCCAACTTTCACCTTCTCTGCTTCATTCACCAGATGGGCGTCCTCTCCAAGGTGCGCTTGTGTTTTGACATGTATGAAGAAAGCTACTGACAGGCTTCATAGGACGAAGAAGCCCTGCTCTGCCGTGTAGCGAGCCAGCACGATCTTGCCGATACATTCCAGCTCCGTTCTACCGAGGGTTGGCAGACCCTCCAGGCCATCCTTCAATCGACTGGTGAGAGAATCCCCAAGCGTCAGCGGGAGGAGGACGGTGCCCCCTCGCCCTCTTCCTCCTCGTCCTCTTCTTTTCAAAATTCCATTCGCGACTCGGGAGAACCCCTTGCTAAGCGATTTGCTGCCTTCAGGCTAAACGAGCGCTGGACCAAGTCCGCCAATCCACCGCCGCCCTAGTCAAGAAAGAGGTATTGGGTACAAGGGAAGAATAGTAGGAGGGAGGGGGGTCAGATAGAGGTTTAGATGAGACGAGACGTGGAGCCCAAAAAGTGGTGAGGCTGGATTCGGTTTTCTTGCTAGATATTTTCTGAACTTCCTTCATGTGGAAGATGATGTTGCATGTATAGCCGGGGCGGCGTTAAGGACAGGTATCGGAGCATATAGGCAATGCTTTCATTGGGGCGGCTTCCTTAACTTATATCAAAAGAATTGTGCATGCTTACATGTGCTTTGACGTGATATTACTGGATGATGCCCATTATGCTGGCGCTTCAAGAGTACAAAGAGCGAGGTTGTGATCGCAGCCAGGCTAAGAGTTTGGGTGAACTTTTTGGGGTAGATCATTCCTAATCATCATGTCCAACGCAATTTGTCAAATCATGATCGTGGTGTTATATCGATTCCAGCCAAGGGGATCATAACTTGGGTAAATGGTTACTATGGTCTCAAACTTCACAAAAACCTCAGTGAGAAATGACATGTGTAATTTAGAATGACTTCATATATATCATCATAATTTGTAGTAAGTAAGAGATATCATAAACTTGTCATATTTGTAGACTTGACTACTAATATTATCATAAATGTTTATCACACACACATTCGAATAACTCCCAAATCCACCCCTTTTCCAATCACAAAAACGCCAGTTATAATTTACAGGGGCTTTCCCCCGATGAAGTCGGACCATCGGCGGACCTCAGCGGGGATGCCTTCGGGGCGGGGCAGCTTCTCGCTCATGCACTGAGCAAAGAGGATAGCGGTTTGAGGCTCCATGAACAGGGGGACGCCGAAATCGACGGCATTTCGGCGCATAACATAGTCGACGTCCATCGTGGTCTTGCCCCGGGCCTGAGCCAGGTTGAAGCATCCGCGGATGTCGTACTTCTTGAAAACCTCACGGAGGGCACGCTTGTCCTCCTTGGGAAATTCAATAACCTCGACCTCGACCTTGGTCTTGGACTTGGTCTCGATGAACTCCTTAACCTCGGGGCTAGCGGCGTACAGCTTGTAGCCAAGAGGGGCAACATAGTCGACGACCTGGGTGAGCCATGGCTTGGAGACGTTTCCGCCAAAGAGAAGACCCTCACCAGGCTCAGGCATGCGGAAGTTCATGGTGGACTGGAGAGAGGTCCAGTAGGCCTCAACGAGATCCTTACCGAAGCAAGCAATCTCACCAGTGGAAGCCATCTCAACACCGAGGAAAGGGTCGGCACCAGCGAGACGAGTCCAGGAGAACTGAGGAACCTTGGTAGCAACATAGTCGCGCTTCTCAGCCATGGGGTCAGACTTGGCAGGAACCTGCTTGCCGACAAGGGCCTTGGTAGCAATATCGATGAAGTTGGTTCCGAGGACCTTGCTGACGAAGGGGAAAGATCGAGAGGCACGAAGGTTGCACTCAATGACCTTTAGAAGGGGCTCGCCACCCTCAGGGTTCTCAGCCTTGATGATTTGCATGTTGAAGGGGCCGCTGATCTTCCAGGCTGCGGCGACCTTAACAGCAATCTCCTTGACACGCTCCATAGTGTTGCTATCGAGGTTTGCTGGGGGAAGAACCAGAGTAGCGTCACCGGAGTGGACACCGGCTTGCTCAACGTGCTCGGAAACAGCATGGATGATGAGCTCGCCGTTGGCGGAGACACCGTCGACATCGATCTCTTGGGCACCCTCGATGAACTTGGTGATGACAACAGGGTGGTCGGGAGAGACATTGCTGGCAGCCTCGAGCTTGTCCTTGAGATCTTCCTGGCTTGAGATCACGGTCATGGCAGCGCCGGACAGGACGTAACTGGGACGGACGAGAACGGGATAGCCAACCTCCTCGGCAAACTGCTCAGCAGCCTTGACAGAAGTAAGCTCCTTCCAGGCAGGCTGGTCGACACCAATGCTGTCAAGGATCTCAGAGAACTTCTGGCGATCCTCGGCCTTGTCAATATCCCTGGGGTCGGTTCCAAGGACATTGGCTCCGCCAGTCTCCTGGAGCTTGAGGGCAATGTTCTGGGGAAGCTGGCCGCCGACGGACACAACGACACCCTTGGAATTCTCAAGCTCGTAGATATCCATAACACGCTCGTAGCTCAACTCTTCGAAATACAGCTTATCAGCCGAGTCGAAATCTGTGCTCATCGTCTCCGGGTTATACTATCATCAAATATTAGTCTAAACCCTTTAAAATGATTATAGAAATTGTGAGGAGATTTAGGATGAGGTTTGAAGAGGGCCGTTTCAAAGTGGGGCCGTTTTCGGCGAAGTGGGGCCGTGATCACGAACACCACATAAGGAAGGAATGCCTGATTGGGACGGAAAGGGAGAATATAAACTTACGTTGATCATGATGGTCTTCTCGCGCATCTGCTGGAGAGCCTGAGTGGCGCTAACAGCACACCAATCGAACTCGACGGAGCTACCAATTCGGTAAACACCGCTACCAAGGACAATAGTACCGTTGTCCTCGAAAGTGACGTCGTGAGTAGAGCCGTTGTAGGTGGTGTAGAGGTAGTTGGTGTTGGCGGGGAACTCGGCGGCCAGGGTGTCGATCTTCTTGACCCAGGGTCGGATGCCGAAGCTGAGACGGTAGGCTCGGACCTCGTCCTCAGTGCTCTTGACGGCCATGGCGATCTGTCGGTCAGAGAAACCCATCTTCTTGGCCTTGAGGACCTGATCTTTCTTCAGGTTCTGAAGACCGCCAGCCTGCTCAAGCTCACGAGTACAGTCGACGATGTTCTGCAGCTTGTGGAGGAACCACTTGTCAATCTTGGTCAGCTCGTGGACCTTGTCAACGGAGTAGTTCTCGTGAAGCATGGCCTGGCCAACAGCGAGCCATCGACGGTCGGTAGGGTTCTGGAGCTCGAGGTCGAGGTCTTCGAACTTGTCACCCTGGAAGCCAACAAATCGGGGGTCAACCTGACGAATGGCCTTCTGGAAAGACTCCTCAAAGGTTCGGCCGATAGCCATGACCTCACCAACAGACTTCATAGCACTGCCAATGTCGCGCTTGACGTGCTGGAATTTGGAGAGATCCCATCGGGGAATCTTGGTGACGATGTAGTCGAGGGAAGGCTCGAAGTTGGCAGTGGTAGTCTTGGTGACGGCGTTGGGGAGCTCGGGAAGGGTGTGGCCAAGACCGATCTTCGCAGCAGTGTACGCAAGAGGATATCCGGTAGCCTTGGAGGCCAGGGCAGAGGATCGGGAAAGACGGGCGTTGACCTCAATGACACGGTAGTCGAGACCATCAGGCTGGAGAGCGTACTGGACGTTACACTCGCCAACGACACCGAGATGTCGGACAATCTTGATGGCGGCGCTTCGAAGCATGTGATACTCCTCGTCGCTCAGGGTTTGACTAGGCGCAACTACAATGGAGTCACCAGTGTGGATGCCAAGAGGATCGAAGTTCTCCATGTTGCACACAGTGATACAGTTGTTGTTGGCGTCACGAACGACCTCGTACTCGACTTCCTTCCAGCCCTTGAGCGACTTCTCGACAAGGATCTGAGGAGAGAGGGTAAGAGATCGAGCGGCCATGTTGCGGAGCTCATCCTCGTTGTTGGCGAAACCGGAACCCAGACCACCGAGAGCATAGGCGGCACGGACAATGATGGGGTATCCGACGGTCTCGGCGGCCTCGAGAGCCTCCTCGACAGTGCCGACAGCAATCGACTTGGCAATGGGGATGTTAATCTCATCCAGAGCCCTGGCGAAGAGGTCACGATCCTCGCTCAGTTCCAGAGTTCGGACACTGGTACCGAGGACCCTGACGCCATACTTTTCAAAGAGGCCGAGTCGCTGCATCTCAACGCCTAGGTTGAGAGCAGTCTGACCACCGAAGGACAGGAAGATGCCATCGGGCTTCTCCTTCTCGATTACATAGGAGACATACTCGGGTGTAACGGGGAGGTAGTAGACCTCGTCAGCCAGACTGTGGTTGGTCTGGATGGTAGCGATGTTGGGGTTGATGAGGACAGAAGCGACGCCGGCTTCCTTGAGGGCCTTGAGAGCCTGAGCACCTATATTTTGAGTGTGTTAATTTCGAATGTTGAGGGATGAGTTTTGGTAGTGAGTCGCAAGTTTGTCGGTGAGATGTGCGTCACTGCATGGATAATATTGGGTATGCTAACCTGAGTAGTCGAACTCTCCGGCCTGTCCAATGGCAAGACCACCACTTCCAATGACAAGAACCTTCTTGACATCGACGGTCTGGTGAGGCTTGATAACTCCACTGTCGAGGTAGGCCTTGGGGTTGGGTGCATCCTGAACAGCAGCGGAGCTGTAGGCGCGCATAACCTTGAGGGTGCCCAGGCGCTTCGAGTTGGCGGGGCGGGCAGAGGCGATTGAGACTCGGCATGATGCAGATGCTGAGAGAGGGCTCACGGAGGAGAATGAGCGAGAGGGCAAAGCTCGCGGGACCCTGCGTCCATGACGGAGCAGGGCCGGAGCTCGACCAGCGAGAGTGGTTGCCAGGTTGAAGTTGAGAGGCATTGCAGCGGATAATTTGCACGTATCAATGCGTAAGTTGAACCGTCCCGCTGGCGAGGTTGCCCTTCTGTATCCCGAATCAAGCGTCTAGGATATGTCGATGTATGGGAAGGACACAAGAGACTGTGACTCTGTTGGAACTGGTTTCTAGAGG